>NC_056739.1:1754365383-1754547883 GCF_019279795.1 Protopterus annectens
AAGCCCAGCATATTGGTAATAGTGCAGAAACTCCCCACATCGACCAAGCCACATAATTTATTTTTCCTTTCCAAATTCATATGCATGAATCAATTCCCAGGACCTCCACTGTTCCTTGCTCTGCTACCACACTCAAGCCATACCCCAGACTTATGCTGACACCTCCCTTCTAATACCCTGATTGATAAGTACATCACACTTGTTGAGCTTAGAGTTAGGGAGTTACTTTTATACATATTGCTGGAATGTAACCAGATCTTAGCACTGATCAGTTAAGAAATGCAGCAAAGACTCACTATTACTCTGGCACTGTCAATTATCTGAGGAAGTTCACAGCTCATGTAAACAGTTTAATAGATAAGAGCACTTATCTTTCACTTTAGTGGCTTAATAAAAGTTCCTGTTTGTTCATTCGGACTCTGATTTTAATTTTTCCTTAAAGCTAGCACTATCACACAAAAAATATGATGCATAACACACATTTAAATTCAGAGTAACACTGGCCTGCTTAGCCAACCTTCTAATGTGCAAAGTTAAAGAAGAATGCGACACTTCACATTTCTGCTTAGTGAACTTTACAGTCTGAGTTGCAACACAGTATTTGCCTTTCTCTCAAGATCTTTGTCCTTTCTGCATAGATATTCATACCTGAAATGAATGCTGCATTTGTTTATTTGCTAACAAGGTATTTCACAACAGATGTTAAGCAATTCTCTTCAGAAATACCCAGGGAACACTAACCTGGATAGGAGATGCACAAAACATAGGACAATAAGTTTATCTTGTTCCTTGCCTACTTAATTTCACATATCTCTTTTATCCCTGACTTCCCATATACATAAGTCCTTTTACTGCTTTTTCCAATTAATTGTTAAAATGTTATATTTTTGTATTATACTGCTGTCTATAGTGCTGCCATAATACTGTATGCTAATTGTAATTTTGTTATATTTTCAAGTTAAACAGTCCTAGATATTGTTCTCTGTTTATTCTATACCCTTTCTTTATATTACCTAGTAAATATTGTTATATGTGTTTAGTTTGTAGTGGAGCTTTTCTCCCCGGGCCTCCACTGAAAATGGACTACTAATGCAGTCAGACCATCCCAGTAAATAAATGTCAAATAAAATAAATAAATAAATAAACAATAAATGTTATTTAACAGCTCATAATTTAACCTTCTATGCTGTACTGCCAGACATCAGAACTCTCTTAATGTTCTGTGAAAGTTGAAGTGACTCTGTCATCATAGTTCTATATTTAGCTTTGTTCCAATTTCATTATGACCGTATGGTTGATCTCTAATAAGATCAGACATGTAAGTGTTTTGCAGAGTTAAAGTGACTTTGTATGCATAAGGGATGCTAAACTGTTATTTGCTTCTTGATTCCTATGAGGGGTGATTAATGCCTGGGTTCATGGGTACTGCCTTTGTCTTCAGAACTAATCTGAATTGTTTGGAGTGGCTGTTGAGGCAGCTCTGTGCTTGCACCAATGGGATCTTCCTTTGTTTGACATTGTCAGAGTTTGCATGTTGGAGGTCAGCAGAATACTTCATGCTCCTGGCCATGAGAGCACTTGGTGCTCCTGTCTTGCTTGGGTGTGAAGTTTAACATACTATTGATATCTGAAATCAGGTTGCAGTGATGTTGTTATGATGTTAAGGGGTATAGTCTTCTGGTTGTAACTTGCATGCAAAGTGGCATGTCAGGTCTTGGTGGCTGACAAGTAATATTGTGCTCCATCAATAGACTTTGTCCTCTTTTTAAAAGGTGACTACAAGTATGCACGATTCTCTGTGGCAAATCTGCCTTCTTGAAGGAAGAATGAACTGTGATTCTTACTTTTTGGCACATTTGGGATTTTCAGTGGTATCCTTGGTATGTAAGTTGAAGGGATAGGGGGTGATGCATTTTGTGAGGAAGAAATGCATGTAGCAAACTTTAAAAGCAGGCAAGATTTCATGTGCTACACTGCACTTCCAATGCAGGGTTTGAGGGCTTACAGAGTGGGCTAGTATCTTTAATCATATTAAGGGGTGGCTGAATAATGCAGGCTCCGCAGCCATATCTCAGCTATTAGGATTATATGCCTTTTTATTCCTGCTTTCTTCTAAATTGTAGAGTGATATAGATTCAACAGATTTCTCATGTGTTTGAATTTGGTTGGATTTGTTTTTAACAGGCTTTATTTTTATTATTCAGGGGTTAACCACCAAGTATGCACTTACATAATGCCAATTATTTTCAGATATTTTTCGAGGTTATTTGAAATTTGTTTTGAGACATTTCTGTTTGTAATCCTTTGTGAAGGTGGGATGTGGATGTGGCTCAGTAACGCTGCTCCACTGTGTTTACAATTATTTCAGTGCATTTTGTTGATTTTGTAGTAGTTTTTGTAGTTTTTTTTTTGGTCGCCTGTTATTATTTAGCTGTCATATCTTTAACATATGATATTGTTATGGACCCAGTATGTTTGACTCATTCAGGCTCACATCACATGTAGGGAGCTTTCACCTTCACAGTCTTTCTTACTTTATTCTTAGGTTCATAGGTTCATAGGTTCATACTAGGCTATCTGCCCGAGGGCATGGGGAACTACATTATTTTTTTTGTGCCTCTGTCTAGTAGTGACACTGTACTGAGGTCTGGGGTGGGGTATCCTGCGATCTCCCATCCATTGGTCAAGATTTCTCTTGAACAAGGCATTTTGTTCCACAGCATAGGAGTCTTTGGGTGATGATCTATCCCTCCAGCATGTCCTATGGGGCATTGTACTCAATCATTGGGTCTGATGAGTGATGAGTATAGGTTGATCTAGATGTGAATCTTCATGATAGGTGGGGCAATAGAAGGGTCTTCCTAACTACTTTAGCTACATGGGTGTGACAAGAATAGGCCCAGGACCCAGGACTGGAGGACACCACTTGTGACTGTGCTTTGGAGGTCTGACATGGTAAACTGACTCTCTGTCTGTTCTTCTAGGTTCTGTCCAGTCATCCCAACTTCCAACCCTTGATGTATGGGTTAACATTTAAGTTGATGAGTTTGATAATGATATAAGTGGGGTGGGTGTGTAAGGCCGCCAGGCCAGATCGAGTAGGGCTGTATGGACTGCCTTCCTCATCAATGGCTTTGGTGACTGTTTTCAAAAAGTCAACCAAGTTTAAAAGGCATGATCTGCAGTCAGCTAATGGGCGGTAATTTTTCAGGTCGATTGGAGCACACGCCTTTGTGAAGAGAGGTGAGACTGATTAAACAGCTGTCCCTGCTGTGGGTTTAATTTCTCGTTGAGTTCATGGAGCACACAGCCGGCGACACCATCAGGTCCCATGGATGCTGTGTTTTTTTGAGTTTGCTGAACCTGTCACAGTATGTGTGTTGGCAATGTCTGTAGGATCAGTAATCTTCACATCATTTGAACTAGTCTGAGCATCTCTGGAAGTTTCCTCAGGTTTCTAACTAAGCTAATAGCTAAAGAAGGCCTTATGATTGTCTTTTTGAGTCTTTTTTTCTTTCAAAAAAAAATTTTTTGGATGATTTTATGAAAGAGCTTTTTTTTTTTACTTATAGTCATCTCTCTTACCTTTTTTTAATTTTGCTCTATCTTGCAGTAGCTTTCCTCCTTTTGTTGTAGAGTTAGTCTTTTTTTGCTTGGGATTGCCTTATCCATGCAGTCCTGCAGGTGCTGGTAGAAGGCATTTGTAAGTGATTCAGCGGCTTGAGTACTGTTTGCCTTAAAGGAGACCACACTAGTTTAGTAGAAGTGTGTGAAGTCGGCTTTCGAGTCTTCTTACTGGTTTCTTTTATTTCAGGTGGGGGTGGGATGAGGACCTCCAGCGAGATTAGTTTGTGATCTGATCACTGTACCTCTGAGAAGATGTGGTTACTGACAGACAATTTAACACTGTCTTGATTTTTCTGTGAGGTTCCCAGACTTGGACCATGCACAACTCATTATCATATTATTACAGTCTTTTACCTCAGTGAAGCAAGCAGCAAACACAAGTAAATGCAAAATGGAAGTATTTATGCCTAAGCAAATGCAACTTGAGATCAGGTGATCAAAAAAACCTTGCTGCAACCCCGTTGTTATTTGTGATCTGGAATTCTAATAATATGCATGACAGAAAACAAAATAAGATAGGGTTGTATCTCTCTTCTTTTTCCTTGCAGGTGTATTTCCTCCATGGCTATCTGACTTTGATGTGTTTGTAGGGAATTGATAGTGATGAAACAACTGTTATTATTTATATTAACTGCCAGTGGCCTGTGCAATACAGTTTGTTGACTTTGTGAGTGTAGGATGATGAAAATATTTGGCAGACTTTATGGGATTTTCTGTACCATGTGATATGCTCCCCTTAAAATGATAGCGTTGTTTCTGTACTATGAGACAGAGATTAATCCAGTTGGTTGCCCCCTTTTCCCTGTGTTCTGAATGGAATTGTATCCTAGATCTTTATTTGGATCACTATTCTTGCCCTATTGGTAGAAGTTGTCAAGTTGTCCCCTTCATGGGACCCGACAACATCCCTGGCTGTGTCCTACATGAACTCAGGCAAGAGCTCTCAGCATCACTAGGCACCCTATTCAACCAAAGCCTGTGCACCGGCCTCATCCCAGCAGAATGGGGACAGCCACTGTCATCCCTCTGCACAAAGGTGGAGCATCCACTGAGCTGAGCATTTATAGGCCAATCAGCCTAACTAGCCTGATCTGCAAGGCTATGGAACACATTATCATGGACCTTATAAACAAGGACACTGGCAACCTCCACGCACTTGATCCCACACAGTTTGGTTTTGTCAAAAGGAGATCATGCCTGTTAAACTTGGTTACCCTCTTTGAAACAGTCACCAAAGCCATGGATGAGGGCAAGACAGCACACACCACCTACCTTGACCTAGCCAAAGCCTTTGACACTATTCCCCACTCGGGTATAATAGATAAACTCTCCCAGCTAGGCATCAACCAATATGTTACCAGATGGGTAGCTAATTGGCTCACTGATGGAACCCACTCAGTTAAAATAGGGGAAGCCCCATCTAGTAGTAGACCATAACAAGCGGTGTACTCAAGGATTGGTCTTGGGGCCTCTACTGTTTGGGATATACTTTTCTGAGGTGCAAGCCAAAACCAGTGGTCTGTGGCTGACCAAGTTTGCAGATGACAGCAAGGTGAGCACTGTCATAAATTCCCCTAGTGATGTCAACATTCTCCAAGAGGGCCTTAATCAAACTAATGACTGGTGCCAGAAACATGGCCTCAAACTGAATGTCAAGAAATTAATCATTATCCCCCTTTGGGGAAAAATGATGTCTCCAGTAATTATCACATTAATAACAATGTACTAAGCATGCAATCAGTAGTGAGGACTTGGCACCCAGATTGATAGCAACCTGACTTTTGACCACCATGTTGCCTCTGTTGCATAGAAGGCTTTCTACATGGCCCACCTCATAAGTAAGGGCATTTCATCCAGGAATAAGGAGGTCATAACATCCCTGTACTCCTCCCTTGTCAGACTCATTATCGAGTACAATGCCCCCTTTGGCATGTACCTTGCCAAGCACATGCAGCAGTTGGGGAGACCACAGAGGTTCCTGACCAGGAAAATCCAGGGTCTCAAACACTTATCCTGTATAGATAGGCTAAAAGCCCTGTCCCTCTACTCATTCTTGTACAGACTGCTCAGAGATGGCCTGTGTCTGGCATACAAGGCCATCTCAGACTCAGCCATGATGGAGTTGTTGTATATCCATAAGTCAAACTCCACTTGCAGGACCCACATGCAAGGTCTCAACCTGGTCTTTGATATTAATAGAACTTGTTGGTGGGATAGATTTGTGTCCCAATGACTCTCCCATCTGTGGAATAGACTTCCTCTCCATGTCAAGCAGAGTACATCACTAACTCTCTTTAAGAGGAACCTGGATGACTGGATGGGAAACAGAAATCCCTGGCATCCCACCTGTGTCCCTGCTGGACAGGGAAAAGAGGTGCTGACTTTGTAGGAACATGGGTGAAATTCTTCACTGGGCTTATAAGGGCCTCCGGGCCAATAGCCTAGTATCGTCCTATGAACCTATGAACCTAAGCTGGCTTAAATTGAAGGATACATTATTAGACTCAAGTACCCTGGTTAATGTACTGCTTCCTAGTGTTCCCTGCATGTAGATGTCAAACAGTTCACCCATACTTTGACTTATTGTATATCTCTAACAAACTTAGATTTTTTCCTTATTGCGGCACAGATTTTTCTACATGTATTAACAGCAGATATTCTCTGCACGTGCCTCTTAGATCATTTGGTGGTGTCATTTAAGATTTAAATATGTACTGTCTGGTTAAATATTTAAGATCCATCCATCCAATGGGTTGGGATGTCAATTCAACAGTGACAATCATCTAGAAACAAGATGGAGATTAATTCATTGTTACATGATGAAACCAAAGTTCATATTCTAGGGAGGAAGTTTTGCATCACGTTCATATAACAAGGGGAAGCCATACTGAATGGATGCAGACAGGCTGTCTGTTAAAGGTCATAAGGCAGGAGAATTTTAAAAGGTTATATAAAAGAAAAGAAGCTTGGACACACAGCCGCACCTCAGGCTTTGTTCCTACTGAATGGCACACTGCTACAGTCATCCCACTCCATAAAGGAGGAGTGACTACAGACCCTGGAAATGATCGCCCCATTAGCCTGATGAGTCTGATATGTAAGACTATGGAGCGCATCATCATGGACCTAATTAATAAGGATATAGAGAATTTCCAAACTCTAGAGCCCATGCAATTTGATTTTGTGAAAGGTAGATCATGCCTGCTCAACCTGGTTGACTTCTTTGAGTCAGTCACCAGAGCGGTTGATGAAGGTAAGGCAGTTCATATAGCCTACCTTGATCTGGCCAAGGCCTTTGATATTATTCCTCACTCAGGAATTATTGATAAACTCACCAAACTAGGCATCAACCCTTATATCATTAAGTGGGTTGCAAATTGGCTCACAGATAGAACACACAGTGTGCAAATAGTGGACTCCAAGTCAGACTGCCGACCAGTCACGAGTGGAGTCCCACAGGGATCAGTCTTGGGTCCCCTCCTGTTTGGCATTTACTTCTCAGAAGTCCAGGCCAACACAGAGGGACTCTGGCTGACCAAATTCACAGACGGCTGCAAGCTGGGAGCCATTATTAACTCCCCAAGTGATGCAGACATCCTACAGAAAGGCCTCACTGAGACCAATGACTGGTGTCGGAATCATGGCCTTAGCTTAATGCCAAAAAATGCATTGGCATCTCCTTTGGGAAAAACTCAGTTCCTACTAATTACTACATAGATGGCAGCCCATTGAACACTGAAGGTGTTATAAGAGATCTGGGGACACAGGTTGACAGCAACCTCTCCTTCGACCACCACATTGCCACTGTGGTCAGAAAGTCCTTGTATGTGGCACATCTCATTACCAAGGGTTTTGCATCCAGGAAAAAGAGGTCTTCATTTCTCTCTACTCTTCCTTCATTAGACCAATCATAGAATATAATGCCCCATTTGGTATGTACCTCACTAGACACCTGCAACAGCTGGAGAGGCCACAAAAGTACCTCACGAAGAGGATCCTAGGCCTTAAACACATGTCCTACATGGACAGACTCAAAAAAAATACAGCTATTCTCTGTCTCATATTGTCTACTTAGAGGTGATCTCTGCTTGACTTACAAAGCCATGTCTGACCCAGCTCTGTTAGAAATGCTACATCTAAAGAAATCCCAATCACTCAGCACCACACCTCAACCTCTTTACCACAATCAACAGAACATGCTGGAGGGACAGGTTCATAATCCAGAGAATGCCCATGCTCTGGAAGAGACTTCCCATACACGTCAAGCAGAGCATCTCACTGGCCCTCTTCAAGACAAATCTTGATGAGTGGATTGGAAATAGAAAGCTCACCCCGGGGATCACTTCAGCAGCTCTACTTGATAGAGGCACTGGGAACTAACAACGGGTGGCACAATGCCAGGGCACTTCTATGGGCTAGGCCTGTAAAGGCCCCAGGGCCATTAGCCTAGTACACACCTATGAACCTATGAGTCCAACCGTCTTATAAAATAAGATACTTTATTGTAAGAAAAGCTTTCAAGTTATACAGGCTCTTTCTCAATGCATAAAAATAGCTCAATAAATCACTTAATGTTTAAATACATAAGCCAGCCAATCAAAGTCAATCTGCACATCACATGTCATTATCTAAAAACATTTAAAGAATTCTTAAAAAAGACATCTACATATATCTTATAAATAATAAATTTGCATGAAAATAAATAAATATGTACTTATATAATTATTTTTAATAGTCATTTGATTATATTGTACAAACACATTTATATACATACATAAATATGTGTTTGTACAATATAATCAAATGACTATTAAAAAATAACTATATAAATATATACATATACAGCCTGGGTACAATTTAATCAGACTTAAGCTTGCTTATATTTTAAAACAGGTTTTATACTATTCATAATATTTAATCCTGGTGGTGAATCAGCTCTAAAATAATTAATCCACTTATACTCAGCTAATTATGTCTTATTAATCAAGTCCCCCCACTCTTACTTGTATAAACTTTGTGGAGCACTCTATCCATGGGGTTGGGGTTTAATAGTTATTTGATTATATTGTATACACACATATATTTATATACATACATATTTATTTATTTTCATACATATTTATTATTTATAAGATATATGCAGATTTTTTAAGAATTCTTTAAATGGTTTTAGATAATGACATACGATGTGTAGATTGACTTTGACTGAGTAGCTTACTTATTTAAACATTGAGTGATTTACTGAGCTGTTTTTTATGCATTCAGCAATAGTCTGTATGGCTTAAAAGCTTTGTTTACATTAAAGTTTCTTATTTTATAAGATGGTTGAACTCCAAGCTTCTTTGGTTTATTGGACTGTTATTTTTGCTTTTGGAATCTATTCAGTTGACTGGAGAAGTTATTCTGGTAATTTTAAAAAGGTTGTAGCAAAGGTCCATGATGTCATATGACTAAGTACAGGGGAGTTGTAGAGGAGTTAGCATGTTTGCAGTCATGATTTGCTTAGGCAAGAGTTTCAGATAATCAAGATACTTTATTGCACAGAAGAACAAATTGCTAAATAAAATTTATATTCAGAGGCCTTGTTGTATAAATGCTAGTGGTCTGGGGTGGGGGAGATTCCCATTAAGCTTCTTCTGTCATATTTGGAGCCAGTGCAGCCCCACCCCCAAAGAATATTCCCATTCTTAGATATGCAAACTCAGATACTATACTCTGAAACATCAATATGCTTTTTGTTTCATTTAATGTTATTAGGAATGGGTTAGAGTGCAATAACTCCAGAGAGCACCCCTGCAATACCAGGCTACAACTCTTACCACACTTTTTGGCCACCAAACCAAGACTGAAACACTAAAGGTGGAGGAGTGCCCATATTCACCAAGGATATTCACACCTCCAGGCTAGTTGCCCAACACAATGCATCTGAAATTCTCCAGGTGCAACTAATACTAGGTAAGCATACGATCCAAATTGTAGCTTGCTACAGATCCCCCACCATGCCCCAAGATTCTCACTACACATTTCTAAACATACTGGAAAATATTAAGATTCAACCAAAACCCTAATACTGGGTGATTTCAGCTACCCTGCAATTAACTGGGAAAACTACTCGGGTACGAACATCTTTTCCCAACAGGTCTGGGAATTCATAAATTCCAATGCCCTGGATCAACTAATCCATTGTCTCACCAGAGGCTCCAGTATCTTAGACCTGGTCATTACCAACATGGGAGATAGATGCTCCACACCAGTGGTCACCCCCTCATTGGTCAGGTCTGACCATAAGCTAATTACCCTTGACATCCACATCCCACCCCCAACCCCCAGTAAGGAAACCTCTGTAAAAAACTTCTCCAAAGCCAACTTCATGCTACTCAAGTCAGAAGTGACAAACTTCATGACACCCATACAGACAGGAGCTGAAAGTTTGACTGCTGAATCCGACAGTAAGGCACTGTACGAGCACATCCACTCGTGCATGAATCGTGCCATCCCAAATAGAACCAAGATGCTCTCCTCCAAAAAAAGGAAGCCAATTTGGTGGTCCCCTGCCATAAACAAACTATACAACAGAAGGAAGAAACTGTTTCAGAAAAGAGGAAAATCCCAGGATGCAAAAAACTCCCTTATCAGCCTCAGTAAAAAGCTGAGGTCCCTCATAAAATCCTCCAAAGCTAGTTACAAAAATAAAATTGCCAAAGATTCCAAAGACAACCACAAGGCAATCTATAGTTATGTCAAGAATCTAAATGGCAATGCTCAGATCTGCTCTGAGCTACAACAGAATGGCATTAAATATGCTGATCCCAAGGATATTGCCAATATCCTGACAGATCAATTTAGTGCCAACTTCACCTCCTAAAGGGCTCATCTCAATACCAAAAGATTGCAAACCTCCGGTAATCACGGCCACACAGGTAGAAACTGCACTCTCCAAAGCTAAGAATACAGCATCCATGGGTCTAGATGACATGCCGGCTGTGTACTACATGAACTACAGAATGAACTGGCACTTCATCTAAGTGTCATGTTTAATCATAGTCTCACCTCAGGCTTCATGCCCACTGAGTGGTACACAGCTACAGTTATCCCACTCCAGAAGGGGGGATCCACCATGGATCCCAGGAACTACCGTCCCATCAGTCTGACAAGCCTGAACTCCAAGGGCATGGAACGCATTGTCATGGAACTTATAAACAAAGACACTGGCAACCTTCAAACACTGGACCCCACCCGATTTGGGTTCGTGAAGGGCTGATCTTGTCTCCTGAACCTGATTAACTTCTTTGAATCAGTCTCCAGAGCTGTTGACGAGGGTATGGCGGTCCACACAGCCTATCTGGACCTCGCCAAGGCCTTCGACACCATCCCCCACTCTGGAATCATAGATAAACTTACTAAGCTGGGCATAAATCCCTACGTCACTCGATGGGCTGCAAACTGGCTTACTGACAGAACCCAGACTGTAAAAGTAGCCGACTCCAAATCCAGCTCCAGACAAGTGAGAAGTGGAGTACCTCAGGGTTCAATCCTGGGACCGTTCTTGTTTAGCATCTACTTCTCTGAAGTACAGGCCAACACTAAGGGACTCTGGCTAACAAAGTTCGCAGATGACTGCAAACTGGGAGTCATTATTGAATCCCCAAATGATGTGGATATTCTACAAAAGGGCCTTACAGAAACAGATGCTTGGTGCTAGAGCCATGGGCTCAAGCTTATTGCCAAGAAATGTATAGCTATACCCTTTGGGAAATTATGACATAGGTGGCAGTACACTAAACATCAAAAGTGTGATGAGAGACTTAGGGACACAGGTGGACAGTGGTCTCACCTTCGATAACCACATCGCCACAACAGTCAGGAAATCCTTCTATGTGGCACACCTCATCACTAAGGGCTTTTCATCCAGGAAAAAAGGAGGTCATTGTCCCACTGTACTCATCCCTCATTAGACCCATTATAGAGTACAACACCCCATTTGGTATGTACCTCACAAAACATCTACAACAGCTGGAAAGGCCACAGAAATACCTCACTAAAAGAATCACAGGCCTAGAACAGATGCTTTATGCTGACTGTGTAAAAAAACTCCAGCTATACTCTGTGTCATATCATCTACTCAGAGGCAATCTCTGCTTAACATACAAGGCCATATCAAACCCTGAGCTGTTGGACATGCTCCACTTGAAGAAATCTCAATCCCTCAGAGCCACACGCTTCAGGGATCTAAACCTTGTCATCACAATGAACAAAACATACTGGAGGGATAGGTTAATGACCCAGAGATTCCCCATACTCTGGAACAGACTGCCCATACATGTCAATCAGAGTGCCTCCTTGGCCCTCTTCAAAAGGAACCTTGACGATTGGATGGGAGATAGGAAATTCACCCCGGAGATTACGTCAGTTGCCATGCTAGACAGGGGTCCAGGCAAGTAAATATTGTGGGAAGAAATATCCAGGAATTGTTATAGCTAGGCTTGTATAGGCCCTAGGGCCGATAGCCTAGTACCAACCTATGAACCTATGAACCTTGAAGACTACCTGAATTTGATAAACATACTTATGTTATCAGCTAATGCAGTAGAAAATCAGGTCTCTCCATACCTGCAGATCAGCTTGCTTAGCATCTGAGAAAGTTGCAGGTTCTGATGTCTTATGCTTTGGGTGCAATGGAGGGTGGGTGGGTGGTCCAGAAAATGTCACCATCCTAGTGTTGCTTTTCTGACTATTTATCAGGGAATGAGAAATGCACAGGGACAACAACAGCCACCATTACATTCATGTTGAAACCTAGGAAAGCAGCTCTGGATGTAATTTTTACAAACTGATTTTCATATAAAAGCTAAGTCAAAGATTCTTGTCAATATCTGAGCTTTCCGATTAGACAAAGTGTGTCTTTCCTTATTCATAGAAGGAAAGGTGGCTTTTACTAAAGGCCAGCAATCCTTTTCCCATATTATGGAAGCACTGTATTTTGTAACAGCTGCTGCTATGTGATAAGCATTATTTTATTCTCAGAAAATGAGAAGGCATATGAGAGAATTTGATAAGATTTATTATGGGATTACCGAAGATTTCAGGCATATGCTAGTGCTGTGTATATACAGGTAGAACTAACTTATTTCATTACCTTTTGGTGTTTTTAAAGAGATCTGCAAGGGATGCATTTTGCTCCTGTATCAAATCAGTGCTGTTCTAGAAACACTAATGGGTCTTACCTTATAGGTGATGCACAGATGATGTGTTTTGCTGGTTAGTGACCCAGGGTAGTCTGTGGGTAGTATTCTGGCAGTTATATACACATAAAGCTTGTATATTCCATTTAAAAGCTTAATGTTCATAAGTTAGTATTCTACACTGGTGCAAAAGGGTTTGACAAACATTTGTCGGTAGGGATTTGAAACGGGCATCTGAGGTGTTAATTTACCTAGGTCTGTTGTGTTCAAAAGCACCAGGACAGAATAAAACCTAAACAAAATGTGAGATAAAGTGCATTTAGACCTGACAAAATTATAACATTAGGTCTGCCCTTGTCCATGGGGATTCACACTCTGAGAATAAGTACAGTTTCAAATCTTTTATACCCTTTTTTTGTGCTTCATGTTCTGTTAAAACCCAAGTAGTTTATGTTACTTTAAGCAAACACAGTACATTTCGTTTGTGATGGGAAACATGGCAGCAGACAGTACAACAATTTAACCTTATTCTTGGAGAAGGTGGGTTTGGGATTTATTAGAGTAAAATGAGGATGGCTCCCTTCCCATTAATGTATGCACAAATGACAAAAGTGTATTTGTCCTCCCCTTCGATCCAAATTGAGCAGGCTATGTTTTGAAACCGAGGCAAACTGACACAAGTACTTTGCTTTTTAGGCTTAAGGCATTCTCCACAAGCATTTAGTTTACTTGGACAAGGGATAGGGGTAGCAGTTATGGAAAAACTGATGTAGAGGTATAACTTCCATCCTAGTCAAGATTGGGGGAGGTGCTGGAGAACCATTCCCTTAACGGTAAGCAGGATGGTACTGAGTATCACTCGGTAGTGTAATTGATTTGGTTGCTTATTTAAAGATCTGTTGCAAGACGGTACAGTAGACAATCTGGTAGATTGTCAGGCTTCCTAATGACTCATCATGTTACAACTCATCTCAGGTACAGCTCATATCAGTTAGCTTAAAGTATGTATTTTCTCCCTATAATTTTTTTTTATTGATATTGTAGGGGGCTATGCCTCCAGCACTATCCTAAACTATATAAACCAACTCCAGATCACATATCCTATGAGAATAAGGAAATAAAACCACTGTTAACCTCATTATTTCAATGGGTTTCAACTGCAAAGAGCTTTGCCACAATGAGTTGTTAGGTTCTCAGATTTCCAGTGGATATTACCAGGTTTACCTTCATGTGTACATTTTGCACATGCGTGAAAAGCAGATGTTCGAAAGGACATTTGCAAAGTTTGCAAACGTCGAACACAAAAAGGTTCAAATGTGCAATGGGCAAATGCACAGTGACATTCGCTCATTGCAGATTTGGCATTTTGGGGCGGATTGCACTATAGTGGGGATCAGAAAATGGTACCTTTCCCCACTGTAGTGCGATCTCGGAGTTAGTATATTAAAGTAGGAGGGGTGTGGGAGGCACAGCCCCCACATGGGGGTTGCAGGGGGGCTTGCCCCCTGCATTACACTTCATTACATTTCTTATTCGACATTTATGTTAGGAAATCAGCAAATCTGCTTTTCGATTTGCTGATTTTCGAACATTGGAAACTGTCGTGGTTTTGTTTTTCGTGGTTGTGATTCACTCATTTGAGCAATCACATGAGTGTGTTTCACCTTTACATAGGCAAAACACACTCATTTGAGCAATCACATGAGTGTGTTTCGCCTATGTAAAGGTAAACTTATTACCACTCCCTTAGTAGCCATTATATTAATGCACTGTTGCCTTTCTCCCACATTCCAAATCTATTTGGATGTTTAGGGCAGATATGGTGGAACTAGGAAACAGAAATATACAACCTTATATGTTTTATAATTCCCAACACCAAGCCAACTTATTTTCCTGGAAGCAAGAATTGGAATATGAGATCCAAAATGTACTTCATGCAGGGAGTTCTGCTTTCTGGGCTATACCCTTCGATAGAGTTTTAAATCTGTCAGGCTGAGAATATGACATAATATTTTATCATATGCCCTTATGGATTAGCCACTGGATTAGGATTAGTCAGTGTTATATGGGTTACATGGGCCATGTTTGGTTAACATCAGGCTGGCCTGTGTTACTATGGGACAATGAGAAGCTAAGGAACTTTTGGGAAATCATTAAGGTGGAAACCAAAGCATGGCAGTTTGTTAGCATAACTTGGAGTACAGACCTAAGTTTGAAGCATATTAACTGCCAGGCTGGTAGGAAATCCTAAGCCTTTTCATTCTGTTATCTCTAATTCACCAGGATCAACATCATCATCAATATCTTTTCCCCTTTTTTCTACCTGGGGTTGAGGTGTGGTGTCAACTGTCTCCATCTGTCTTGATTCAATTCCATTCTCCTATATTCTTAGACAGTCATGCCTGACTGTTGCAGGTCTTGTCTCACACAATCCATCCATCTTTGCTTAATGCTCTTGGTTCCTCTTGCCTTCTTCCTGTCTGTCACAAATTTTCTTCCTCAGATTGTCTTCTGCTTTTCTGCACATGTGCCTGAACCACTGTAATCTGTTCTCTTTGACATTCTCTGCAATTGGAGCTACTTGGGATTCTGCTCTGATGTCCTCATTTCTTCTTCTGTCCCACAGTGTGCATCCTACCCACCCAACTCAGGCACTTCATCTCCAGTGCATCTAGCTTCCTAAACTGCTCTGTCTTTACTGCCCAGGTTTCTGAACCATACAGTAGTACTGGTTGCACAATTGTTTTGTACACCTTACTATTCCGTTTCTTTGGCATTCTGTCACACACTACCCCTGACACTCTGGCTTCAGCCCCTCTTATTCTAGCTTTGACCTCCTCATTCAGACTTCCCTTTTCCTCAACCACCCCTCCCAGGTACTTGAAGCTGCTAGCCTATTCTACTATTTCCCTTCTTTCTCAGTGCTCAGCTTTTTCTGACCTCCACCATTTACTGCCATTACAATGGTCTTATCTGTTCTCAATTTCATCCTGTGTGCCTTCAGTTTGGCATTCCATTCCCCTATCATCTGCTGAAGTTCTTGTCCAGATTCTGAGTGTAATGCCACATAGTCCTTGTCCAGAGTCTGCGTGTAATGTCACATAGTCTTTGTCCAGAGTCTGTGTGTAATGTCACGTAGTCCTTGTCCAGAGTCTGGGTGTAATGCCATATAGTCCTTGTCCAGAGTCTGCATGTAATGCCACATAGTCCTTGTCCAGAGTCTGCATGTCATGGCACATAGTTCTTGTCCAGAGTCTGCATGTAATGCCACATACTCCTTTCCAAGAGTCTGCATATAATGTCACATAGTCCTTGACCAGAGTCTGCGTGTAATGTCACATAGTCATTGTCCAGAGTCTGTGTGTAATCCCACATAGTCCTTGTCCAGAGTCTGCATGTAATGCCACATAGTCCTTGTCCAGAGTCTGCATGTAATATCACATAGTCCTTGTCCAGAGTCTACATGTAATGCCACATAGTCCTTGTCCAGAGTCTATATATAATACCATATAGTCCTTGTCCAGAGTCTGCATGTAATGCCACATAGTCCTTGCCCAGAGTCTGCATGTGATGTCACATAGTCCTTGTCCAGAGTCTACATGTAATGTCACATAGTTCTTGTCCAGAGTCTATATGTAATGTCACATAGTCTTTGTCCAGAGTCTGCATGTAGTGCCACATAGTCCATGTCCAGAGTCTATATGTAATGCCACATAGTCCTTGTCCAGAGTCTGCATGTAATGTCTCACAGTTTGCATACAGAAGCTTTGTTGAGCCTGCTCCTACTGAGCTGTTTGCTAATGTAGTCCATCACCAGTATAAACAGCAGTGGGCTCAGAGATGAACCCCGATGCATACCCAGTCCCACTGGGAACTCCTCTGTGAGTCTGAACACTGTTCTCACTTGTATTATTGGGCCTGTGTACATAACCTACACTACCAATATTTCTGGGACTTTGAACCATCACAGGACTCCCAAATCAACTTTCCTGGAACCTTGTTATATGTTTTCTTCAAGTCTAGAAATGCCCATTTGAACTCTTTCCTCATCTCTAGCTTCTTATCAACTATCTGGACAAGGATTCTACTAAAGGTCCCCTAATTCCTTTCACTGTAAAGCTTAATAATCACTGGTTATTTCTGTAACAAAATATTGAGAGTACTCATAATTTAGAAAAAATAAATAAATACATTTTCTTGTGTTTTACATTTTATATTCTATATAAACCCTAGTACTAGAATGCTGTATGCTGACTTTACTAATGGAATTGTTAATTTATAAGTAGAAATGAGGAATCCCAAAATGAAGAGACAAGCGTTGAGACCTGAACGCAGTTTATTTAATTTAGGCAGTAGAACAGCGTTTTCGCCACACACACTAGGTGGCTTCTTCAGAGGTAACAGACAGAAAAAAGAACGCTCCTTAAATACACAACTAATTAAAAGTAATTACTGTTGAACAGCAATAAAAGGGAACAGCCCTTGTTTCCAATTAAATACTGCAGAGGTAAAACCTAATGCAAGTCAAGTTTACAAGCTGTCGGTTTAAAATGTGCCCATACAACATTTTTTCAACAAGCTCTTTATACTCTGCATAAATACAGTGTGTATAAAAACAATATGTAAAACAAAACTGGCATATAAAAAAAAGTGCCTATTCGTAAACAGAAAATGCAAGAGCTCCCATAATGTAAAAATCATCTATTAAAAAGCTAGCTTACAAATAAAAGATGTCAATTTTATTCTATTTTATTTACTCACCAAACAATGTAAAATAAAATACACAATTCTCGAAGATTAACATATTAAGACAGCAACGCCATATATGGTATATACAGTATAGAAAACATCATATTGGGTAATGTTTACAAAAAAATAGGCCCACAGTAACCAGTCCTATCATATACTCTATGACAGGAAAAAACATTCAATGGCGGGAACAGAAGTTGCATGATAAGTATCCACCAATGCAAACTAAAGCTCTAAACATTTATCTCATATACGATTTCAGTTTGAGATAAGGGGCAATATTACAACTCTCATTTAACCCAGGTGGGTTGAATGCGTCAAGCCTAAGTTGCCAAAGGAGCTCACAAGTTTCAAGCATTATAGCAGTTTTTTCCTGTCATAGAGTATATGATAGGACTGGTTACTGTGGGCCTATTTTTTTGTAAACATTACCCAATATGATGTTTTCTATACTGTATATACCATATATGGCGGTTGCTGTTTCTTAATATGTTAATCTTCGTAGAATTGTGTATTTTATTTTACATTGTTTGGTGAGTAAATAAAAATAGAATAAAATTGACATATTTTATTTGTAAGCTAGCTTTTTAATAGATGATTTTTACATTATGGGAGCTCTTGCATTTTCTGTTTACGTATAGGTACTTTTTTATATGCTATTTTTGTTTTACATATTGTTTTTATACACACTGTATTTATGCAGAGCATAAAGAGCTTGTTGAAAAAATGTTGTATGGGCACATTTTAAACCGAGCTTGGTAAACTTGACTTGCATTAGGTTTTTACCTCTGCAGTATTTAATTGGAAACAAGGGGCTGTTCCCCCCTTTTTAATTGCTGTTCAACAGTAATTACTTTTAATTAGTTGTGTATTTAAGGAGCGTTCTTTTTTCTGTCTGTTACCTCTGAAGAAGCCACCTAGTGTGTGTGGCGAAAACGCTGTTCTACTGCCTAAATTAAATAAACTGCGTTCAGGTCTCAACGCTTGTCTCTTCATTTTGGGATTCCTCATTTCTACTTGTTTGTGGCTTTTACCTAGTTTGTTGGAATTGTTAATTTATACATAATTTATATTTCTATGGAACCTATATCTCTGTATGATATTCTTGTGTAATTTATTTATGACATGCTATTGGAGCTTTTCTCCCCGGGCCTCTGCTGAAAATGGATATGTGTCCAGTCGGACTTTCCCGGTTAACAAATGCAAAATAAATAAATAAATCTGTCTCACAGGAAACATTGGGTCAGATGTATGTCATCCTGATCTGAATCCAAACTGCTCATCTCCCATCTTACTTTCTGTTACTTTGCATATTCATTTATCAGTCACCCTGTTCAGACTTTCATGCTATGTGACAGGTGTTTGATACTTCTGTACTGCCCAGTACTGTGAATGCCCCCTTTGTTCTTGTACACTGGCACTGGTATGATTGTTCTCCAGTCATCTGGGATATGTCTATCTCTCAGTACGTCTATGAATACTCTCAGGAGTTATTTCTTCCCTAACTGACCCTCATATCTGTCATGACCTCATCTGAACCTGCTGCTTTTCTTGACTGCATTTTTTTAACTGTTGTTCTTACTTTTAATTCCTCTTCCAAGCTGGCGTCTTCCTCTTCTCTTCTTGTAGGCTGTGTCTGTAGTAGTACCGCTTCTGTGGAGTTTTCTTCATTCAGAAGCTGCTGGAAATGCTCCCTCTGTCTGCCTTTGGTGTCCTATGGACTGGTGAGCAGGGTGGTGTTGGCATCCCTTATGAAGGGTGTCAGATGCCTATCGTCTTTATCTTTTTGTCTTTGCCTTGCAACTACTGAGTCATTTTCCACAAGCTTTTAGAGTGTTTCTGATGCAATTTTTTGCTATTGCAACTGCACTTTTACCCTTTTTTTTAGCCGACCAGTATTTCTTCTTTGCCTGGTTTGTCTTTTCTATCTCCCACAATTTCCTGCACTTCTTTTTTTCTTTTGATGACTTCCTGGACGTCTGCATAACACCACCAGCTTTCCTAATGTACCTTACTTCCATACCTGGCTCACTTGCAGATCTGTTCTATATTCCTCACGTATGCTGATTTGAAGTGTTACCATTCTTCTTCAACTCCACCTATTTCCTCTTCTTCCTGCGGTGTTGGATCCCTGAGTATTTCCTTGAACTCTTGTGATTTCTCTCCAGTCACCTTCCAGGTCTTCACCCTACTCTCTGTTGAGCTAACTGTGGCAACCAGTGTTTTGTGCTGAAGACTGACTGTTTTACTGGGGTGACTTTGCAATCACCGATTCTACACCAGTCCCCTTTCCTTACTAGGACGAAGTTTACCTGAGTTGCATGTTGGCCACTCTTGTATGTGATTTTGTGACTGTCTCTCTTGATGAGCTATGTCTTGGTCACCTTCAAGCCATTTGTCAGACAGAAGTTTAGAATGGCCTTTCCTTCTTTATTCCTGTTGCCCCACCCATTTGCATCCCAGGCAGTCCTCATATCCTGTTCTGTCTGATATGAGCATTTAGACCCTCCCCGCATTATCAGTATCAGCTGATGTTGTCCTGTTTTATCTAGTAGGTCCTGCCTGAATGCACTCTTTTCCTTGCTGTCACAATCATGCTGTGGGGCATAGCTAAAGCAAGGGGCAATGCATACTGGTTAAGGTCTTTACCTCATAAACACAAGGCGCATGGTTTGATTTTTACCTTGGGTTGTTGGCTAGGCTTAAATTGGCCCTTAAGAGCAACTAGCCTTGTATTCACTTATGAACATATAAAAATCATGGAAGGCATCACAGCTATGAGTTGACATATTGTGGGTTAGTGGTTGGTACAATAGTTAAAGTCTCACAGACACAAGGTACGGAGTTTCATTCTTACCTTTGATAGAAACTAGCTATGCTTGAAATGGCCCACAATGGCAGCTGGCCTAATATTAACCTGTTATGAATAGTACCCTATAGTTACACAAGAGTTTAATTGCCATGAGTCTATCATTAATTCTGATGACATTCCTCGCTGCCTTCTGAAGCCTCTATCTCATCACAATTCCCACACCATTTCTAGTCTGCAATCCTCCCTTAGTAGTAGACTCTAGATTCCAAGCCAAGCAGCCTAGCTGCACTGCCCTTCCATCTTGTCTTCTGGATACATAGGATGTCCAGCCTCTTCCTTATCATCATGTCATCCATTTCTAAGCATCTTCCTGTCAGTGAACCTATACTGAGTGCAGCAATCCTTATTTCTTGTTTGGCAGGTTGATTGGTTTTATGTACAGCTTTCACTTAATAGAGCTATCTCAGGTAGCCTAAGCTGGGCAACTGGTCAATGGCTGGCCATGGCCAGTAGCCATATTTTATTCTATTTTAAATAACAGAGGCAGGAATGTGGGAGTTTTCTCCAGTGCAAACAATTTAGAATGCACACGTGCTTTTAAATTCCACTACGGTCATGCTCATGCTCACTGGCTGATGCCCTAGAGAAATGTAGGTTAGCAAGATATACTGTGTAAAATGAAAAGTGACACAGCAGGCCAAGCCCCACATTTTTGGATAGGCTAGGTATACACTACCACTGATGTGTCTTGAACTTTGGTGTTACCTGAGTGGTGGGAGGAAGGGTCTTGGACTAATGGATTCTTTTGTTTGTTTTCAAACTCTTATGTGATTTTTATGTATATTTTGTCTGGTGTGGTCGCTATCACTAGACTAGATCCAGGATTCATTCTCAGCCTTATATCCATTGTTTTCCAGGATAGATCTATGTTTCTTGATGATCCTGAATAGAATAATGAATACTTGTTATTATGTTATCCCTTGTTAATCTAATTATGATCAGACCAAAATCTGTACTAATTATCCTGGGTTGTACTTTTTGTCGATAATGTTTTTTTTTTTGTCTAATATTTCTTTTCTGTCTGTGTCTCTTCTGCTTGGCAATCATCTTTTGAGCTAGGGTTTCATTCCCACTATGTGTTCTGTTGATATTGAACTTATATTATTGTTATTCTATCTCTTACATGTAGTTGATTCTTTACTGAAATGTTTAATAAGGCATAGTATGTTACACAAAACTGCTGTATTTTGTTAAGACCAAGACAACTGCTGTAGCACTCCCTTAAGAATCTTGTAGAAATGCATGACAACATCAGCCATTTTGTATCTTGGATTTGGCATGTCTATGCACACTTAGTACTTTGCTCATCATCCAAGAAGCACATCGGCACCGTACATTTTTGCCATTCTTTGTTAGAGAAGATTAGTACCCCTGGAGTATCTTTCTTTTAGCTTCTACCTGAATCTTCTCCATTATTCCTTCTGTTACTCCCTGCATCTTTATTTTCAGTATCTGTCTTAGGCTTTGCTATTTTGTTATAATCTTTTTTTCCTAAGTGGAGGGATTAAACATTTCACATTCTTAAGGATGAATCTGCATCTTTTTTTCTTTTATTTTTATTAACTAAAAGACATTCTTTAAATATAAATATTTTCAGTTTTTCATACATATAAATTTTAACACTCTTTCAAAACATTTTGATATTTAGTATGTTTCTAAAGTTATATTCCCATAACTTTCAGATATTTAAATATTTATCTATGCATAAATCTATACATGTTCATAGGTTCATAGGTGTGTACTAGGCCAATGGCGCTGGAGCCTTCACAAGTCTAACCCATAGAAGTGCCTTGGCAACATGCTGCTGTTAGTTCCCGGTGCCTCTATCAAGTAGAGCCACCGGAGTGATCCCCGGGGTGAACTTTCTAATTCCCATCCACTCATCAAGATTTCTCTTGAAGAGGACCAGTGAGGTGCTCTGCTTGACATGTATGGGAAGTCTATTCCAGAGCATGGGCAGTCTCTGGGTTATGAACCTGTCCCTCCAGCATGTTCTGTTAATTGTGGTAATGAGGTTGAGGTCCCTGGAGCGTGTGGTGCAGAGGGATTGGGATTTCTTTAGGTGTAACATTTCTAACAGGGCTGGGTCAGACATGGCTTTGTAAGTCAAGCAGAGATCGCCTCTTAATAGACGATATGAGAGAGAGAAAAGCTGGAGTTTTTTTGAGTCTGTACATGTAGGGCATGTGTTTAAGGCCTAGGATCCTCCTCGTGAGGTACTTTTGTGGCCTTTCCAGGTGTTGCAGATGCTTAGTGAGTTACATGCCAAATGGGACATTATACTCGATGATTGGTCTAATGAGGGAAGAGTAGGGAGAGATGATGACCTCTTTCTTCCTGGATGCAAAACCCTTGGTAATGAGATGTGTCTCATAGAAGGACTTTCTGACCACAGTGGCAATGTGGTGGTCAAAGGAGAGGTTGCTGTCAACCTGTGCCCCCAGAGCTCTTATAACGTCTTCAGTGTTCAGTGAGCTACCATCAATGTGGTAATTAGTGGGAACTGAGTTTTTTCCAAAGGGAATGACAACCCATTTTTTTGGCATTAAGCTTAAGGCCATGGTTTCGACACCATTTGTTGGTCTCAGTGAGGCCTTTCTGTAGGATGTCTCCATCTCTTGGGTAGTTAATAATGGCTCCCAGCTTGCAATCATCGGCGAACTTGGCCAGCCAGAGTCCCTCCATGTTGGCCTGGACTTCTGAGAAGTAGATGCCAAACAGGAGAGGACCCAGGATCAATCCCTGTGGGTCTCCACTCGTAACTGGTTAGCAGTCTGACTTGGAGTCTGCTACTTTCACACTGTGGGTTCTATCTGAGAGCCAAAGTGCAACCCACCTAGTGATATAGGGGTAAATGTCTAGTTTGGTGAGTCTATCAATAATTCCTGAGTGGGAAATGGTATCAAAGGCCTTGGCCAGATCAAGGTAGGCTGTATGAACTGCCTTGCCTTCATCCACAGCTCTGGTGACTGACTCAAAGAAGTCACCAGGTTGAGCAGGCATGATCTACCCTTCACAAAACCAAATTACGTGGGATTCAGAGTTTGGAGATTCCCTATATCCTTGTTAATTAGGTCCATGATGATGCACTCAATAGCCTTACATATCAGACTTATCAGGTTATTGGGGCAATAACTCCCAGGGTCTGTAGTCACTCCCCCTTTATAGAGAGGTGTGGTGCCAGTTCACTTTGTAGTTCATATAGAACACAGCCGGGAATATTGTCGGTTCCCATGGAAGCTGTAGTCTTGGCCTTGGACAATGCAGCTTTAACCTGGGCAGCAGTAATGCTGGGTGCCTGGCATTCTTCTGGTATTGTGATTGGTCCTTTGGGGGGAAGAGAGGGTTAAAGTTGGCATTGAATCTGTCGGTCAGTATATTGGCAATATCTGTTGGCTCAGTATAGGAGGTACCATTGTGCAGTAACTCAAAGGAAATCTGGGTATTGCTGTGGAGATTCTTGATATAACTGTTGAAGGCTTTGTGGTTGTTTTTAGTGTCTGCCGCAAATCTGCCTTCATAGCTAGCTTTAGAGGTTTTGATGAGGGATCTCAACTTTTTGTTGAGGCTGATAAGGGAGTTTTTCCAGTCTTGGGACTTCACCTTTTTCTGCAACAGTTTCTTCCTTCTGTTGTAGAGTTTGTTAATAGCAGGGGACCACCAGATTGGCTTCCTTTTTTGGAAGAGACCGTCTTGGTTCTATTGGGTATGGCTAGTTCCATGCATTTATGTACGTCTTCGCACAGTGCATTGGTGTATGATTCGGCAGTCATGTACCTATTTTCCATTAGCATGGGTGCTATGAAGTTAGCCACCTCTGTTTTTAGGAGCCCAAAGTCAGATTTGGAGAAATTTTTCATGGTGGTTACCTTTGCTGGTGGTGTGGATGAGATGTGGATTTCCATGGTAATTAGTTTGTGGTTGGATCTAACGACGGAGGAATTTACTATTGCTGTTGAGCAATGGTTGCCCATGTTAGTAATAACCAGGTCAAGGTTGTTGCTTCCTCTAGTGGGGGTGAAAATGAGCTGGTCGAGTGCATTGGAGTTAATGAATTCTGGGAAGCGTTGGGCAAGTGTATTGGTGCATGAGTAGTTTTCCCATTTGATGGAGGTGGTAGTCGAAGTCACCCAGTATGAGAGTGTTGGGTTTGACCCTAATAGTTTCCAGGGTGCTTAGGAACATGAAATGAGAGTCTTGGGACATGATTGGGGACCTATAGCAGGCTACGACCTGAATTGACATCTTACCCACTGTTAGTTGTACCTGAAGTATCTCTGATGTGTTATGCTGGGCTACTAGTCTGGAGGTGTGCATATCCTTTATGAATATGGAGACACCACCACCTTTGGAGCTTCGGTCCCTTTTCTGGGGCCGAAAAGTGTGGAATGAGTTATATCCTGGTAGCGCAGGGATTCTTTCTGTTGCTTTAAACCAGGTCTCCATTACAGCACAAATGTCGATGTTTTCCATTTTGAGGAGTGCTTCGAGTGAGTGCATCTTGAGATTTAGACTTCTAGCATTGAGCAGTATGACCCTCAGACTGTATTTATTTATAGCTGATACGGTGGTAATTTGGTCATTGGAACACTGCCTAAGAAAGGCAGTATAGGGGTGGCAAGAGCCTTAGCCAGTATCTGTGCACATGTATAATATTATAAGTGGAGTAAAACAATTTAGTAGAGTAAAACAATTTTCCCATACTAATAAGATTCAATCAGTTATTCATTTTCTGGTTACCTTTTTAATCCAGTACTATATCACTGGGAGCCAGAGCACATATGCCAGCACTTAACAAGCACACGGCAGAAACACTCATGCTGAATGGGGCACCCACCCATTGTAGGACACACGCACACACAAACACACACACACACACACACACACACACACACACACACACACACACACACACACACACGCATACACACACACGTGCACACTCATTCTCATACAACATACATACTCCTATGAGCAATTTAGAGGAATGCCATTTCAATTTTGTCACTTCTTTGCCATGTGACAGGAAACTGCAGCACTTGGCACCACCCCCACATGGAAACATGGTCGATGTGCAGACTCTGCATAAGAGGCAGCCTAGCTGTGAACCAAACTGGCTATTTGCATCAAGTGCCATAACTCAAGAGGTGCTGCTTCGCTCAGAACACAGTTCTTGGAGTCCCAGGCAAAAGCAGCAGTTATGCATGATGCTTACCATAACAATACACATCTGAAACATAACCTCTCACTGTAGAATAGACATTACTGGCACTCCCAGGTATGCGGATAAGGTGGTAATACTATCAACGTACCATAACAATACACATCTGAGACATAACCTCTCACTGAAGAATAGGTATTACTGGCACTCCCAGGTATCAGGACAAGGTGGTAATACTACCAATGTACCATAACAATACACATCTGAGACATAACCTCTCACTGCAGAATAGACATTACTGGCATTCCCAGGTATCAGGACAAGGTGGTAATACTACCAATGTACCATAATGATACATGTCTGAGACACAACCTCTTTTTAGAAGCTCTCGTCATCCTAGAGAATGCTGACATCTGTGCAGTTACTGAAACATTGTTTAAAGCCACGGAGAGCACACAGACAGTGCAAGGATATACTGCCTTCCCCACATTTAGACCAGCTACTACACAGACAAGGACTAAAGGAGGAGGTGTCTTGATTTACATCACAAATAAATATACCTCAAGGCTGATCAAACAGGACAATGTGTCTGAGCCTCTCCACATTTAAATCACCATAGGAAAAATCCAATACCACTTCCTTGCAAGCTATAGGTCCCCATCTATGACCCAGGAAACCCATACCATATATTTAAAGTTACTGGAAACACTCACCATCCAACCCAGTACTATATTCGTGGGTGACCTTAATTACCCCACTATTAAATCGGAAGCATATACAACACCAAACTTACAGACAGAGAGATTCCTGAATTTTGCAAACACAAACTCCTTGAACCCAATTGTCAACACACCAACAAAGGATGCAACCACACCGAATGTGATCCTTACTAATATGGGAGAGTGCTGCACACCCCCTGGTGTAATATCTTCTCTGGTAAGGTCAGACCACAAAATGGTATCCTTTGAATAAAAATAAAACCTGGAACCTCAGCTAACCATGGAATATTCAGGATCTACTCTAAGGCTAACATCCTACTAATAAGTGATAACCTTGCAAAATATCAAGCTCCCATAAACCCTAAAACAGTGCTGGCTATGCAGAACTGTTTGCAGAAAAATTATACAAGCATATTAATAGCTGCATAGAGGCAACTGTACTAACCAGGAAGAAGTACAGGACCAACGTAAAAAACAAGCCACCCTGGTGGAATCACAACATCAACAGGATGTATAACAGAAGGAAGAAGATCATGACAAAAATTAGGAGGTGTATCATCCAGCAGGATAAATGCACTCTCATCAAACTAAGCAAACAACTCAGAGGACAAATAAAGTCTTCTGAGGACAACCACAAGGCATTCTTTAGGTATGTCTGCAACCTCAAAGGTAATACAATTGTGTGCAAAGCTCATTGTAAGTGGAGCCACCTATATTGAGCCAGAAGATAAAGCAAACCTATTGACCGACAAATTCAGCTCCAACTTTACCCCTCTTCCCCCATCAATCTTCCCTCAGGAAACACCATGAAATATAACCCCCCTGCTATTAATAGGGAACAGGTCAGTAAGGACAATGATTTTTTCCAATAAGTTGAGCGCTTTCTTCCCCACTAAAGGGACTTCCTTAGGACAATGTAAAACAAAAACCTAGCTCTTTTTATACTCCACCCTAATTAAACAATTAAATTATTAATTATTAAAACCATCAAAAAATACATCAAGTAATACAGAAAAAACACATTCACAAATTGTATTGTAATTAAAAACTTTACCATGAAACTTCATTATTTTTATATATAACTAAGATATATATATATATATATATATATATATATATATATATATATATATATATATATATATATATAAAATGTTGGATTAACCAACATAATTTATATGTCCCTCATTCCCCCAAAATATTACGCAACTTTAAAATACTATAAATAGTAATTCTTTCATTTATTCCAGGGTAATGGGAAGCATTTAAAAGCAGTTGTCATTTTAATTCCATAATATCTAGATGCACATCTAATATTCTTCCCTGCACATCTTTTTGCAGCTGTTGCACCACCATAAATTTAAACTTATGTCCTGCATTTATATGTATATGTCTGCACAATGGACTTGTGATTCTATTATTCCTTATATCACCTAGATGTTCATCTATCCTCACTTTAAATTTTCTACATGTTTTCCCAATATAAAATATGGGGCATTCCTGGCATTTAGCCATATATGTCACATTGGTGGAATTATAGTTAAAATGTCCATTTATACATATTGTTCTTCCATTTGACTTAAAATCTTTCCGTTTCCAAAATGAATGAACAGTACATACAGCTATTGCACTTGAAATTACCCATGGCTCTGTTAACTGTTACCTTCTCAACCCTCCTTTCTAAAATGTTCTTGAAAGATCTGTCTTTCCTATATACTATTTTGGGAGTTCTACCCACCTTCTGTGCAATATTCTCATCAAATTGTAATATCTCCCAATTTCTTTGAATAATATCAGTTATAATACTGGCTTCACTGTTGAATGTTATTATTAAACTCATACATACATTGGTATTATTTGTGTGGCCCACCATTGAAACTGCTCCCCCTGAATAAACATTGTTTGCATAATCCAAAATGGGCTTATACATTCCCATATCCAGCTTTTTTTTAACCTCTGTGGATATAGCTGACAACATGCTATTCGGGTAACCCCTCTGCCTAAACATCTGCAATATGAAATCTACCTCACATAAAAAAATCTTCATATTGGTTGACCATTCTGGCTGCCCGCACCAATTGACTCTTGACTATGGATTTCTTTTGCTGGTGCGAGTACCAGCTGGTATAATCCAAAAACCCAGCAGGATAAAAGCACTCTCATCAAACTAAACAAACAACGCAGAGGACAAATAAAGTCTACTGAAGACAACCACAAGGCATTCTTTAGCTATGTCTGCAACCTCAAAGGTAATACAATTGTGTGCAAAGCTCATTGTAAGTAGAGCCACCTATATTGAGAGCCACCTATATTGAGCCAGAAGATAAAGCAAACCTATTGACTGACAAATTCACCTCCATTACCCCTCTTCCCCCATCAATCTTCTCTCAGGAAACACCATGAAATATAACTCCCCTGCTATTAATAGGGAACTGGTCCTTAAGGCCAAGAACACTGTATAAATGGGCCCAGACAATATCCTAGTGTGCCTCCTAAATAGCATGAAACATGATCTATTAGGCCCTCTGGAATTGCTATTTAACTGTAACCTCCAAACAGCAACAGTCATCTTGCACAAAGGTGGGTCATCTACAGACCCTGTCAACTACAGATCTGAAAGTCTCACTAGTCTCTTATGCAAAGCCATGGAAAGAATTACCATGGAAATGATCAATAATGACATACGAAACCTCTAGATACTGGACTCAACCCAATTTGGTTTCATCAAGGGCAGGTCATGCTTACTTAACCTGGCAAACTTCTTTGAAAAGGTCACCAAAGCAATGGATGAGAGCAAAATGGTTAACACTGCCTACCTTGACCTGGCCAAGGCATTTGATACAACTCCCCACTCAAGCATCATTGACACACTTAAGAGGTTTAGGTACAAAGTCTTATGTAGGAAAAGCCAGCTGGCTCACAGACAGGACCCAGGAAGTTAGAATTGGGGAGTCCACCTATAAAAAGAGGCCAGTCACAAGCAGAGTCCCTCAGGGATAGGTCTTGGGACTGCTCCTTTTTGGCATTTACTTCTCTGAAGTCAAGATCAATGTTAATGTCCTCTGGTTGACTAAATTTGCAGATGATTGCAAATTAGGAGCTGTCATCGAATCACCCACTGACACAAATGTTCTCTAGGAAGAGCTGACACAGACAAACAACTGGTGACAGAGACACAGACTAAAACTAAATGCCAAGAAATGTATATCTAAATGCATTTGTAATTTTTCTATGTGGAGCTTTTCTCCCTGGGCCTCTGCGGAAAAAGGGCCTTTTTGGCTCAGTCAGACATTCCCGATTAACAAATGTAAAATAAAATAAAAAATAATAGTATCCTTCAGAAGGTCAGTCACCCTTGGTAACTATTATATTGACAAAACACCACTAACAGTTGACTCAGTTGTCAGGGTCTTGGGGACACACAAAGATAGTAATCTAGCCTTTGACTGTCACATGTCAACAGATGTGAGGAAATCATTCTATGTTGTGCAACTTATAAACAAAGGTATGGCATCTAGGTCCAATGAAGTCATTGTTCCACTGCATTCAGCATTCATCAGACCTATCACTGAGTACAATGTCCCCTTTGGAATGTACCTAACCAAGCATATCCAACAACTGGAATGTCCACAGACGTTCCTCACTAAAAGAATACAGGCTGTAAGTAGCATGCCTATGCAGACTGCCTTGAGGTCCTATTCCTGTATTCTGTCTCATACAGGCTATTGAGGGGAGATCTATGCCTGGCATGCAAGGCATTTTCAGACTCCACTCTGATGGACCTCCTGCATATACACAAAACAAACAGCACCAGAATTACCCATTATAAAGACTTAAACCTTGCTTGTGATATAAATAGGACTTGCTGGAGAGACAGGTATGTATCCCAGAGACTACCCCTTCTCCAGAACAGTCTCCACATTCAGGTGTAGCAGAGTTCCTCCCTAAACCAGTTCAACTGTAACCTGGACAATTGGATGGAGAACAGGAAATTCATCCCAGGTTTGGTACCAGTGTCTTATGGACACAGGCAGCAGGTAAATGGTTCACCTCCCAGGCCCCTGCTTGTAAATGTTTCACCTCCCAAGCCCCTGCTTATACTTATCAAGGGTAACAGAACTTGTCAGAGATTTGGGATGCATAACTAGGCTTAAAAAGGTCCTTGTGGTTGTTAGCCTAGTACACACCTATGAATCTATAAGAAAATACAACTTTTAATCCTTTGCCATCAGCAGATCAGTAATCACTAAAGTAGGTGTAGTTTTTAGAAGGCTCTGAGATGTCAGATGAAAATAATAAATTGTCTGCTGTTTGTTCTGATGTTTTTCATTATGATTATCTACTGTTTCCTGGTTGCTGACTGATGCTTTTCCTCTTTAGACAGGTGTTTACTTACTATATAAGGAGCGTAGTTGCATGGGCCAGCACAATTCTGAGCTGTGGTATACCGAGTTTGTTGGAGGTGTACTACACTAACAGGATTTTGTTTGTGCGTTGTCTTTGTTTTACCTTGGTTTGTAACTGCTGCACTATGAGCAGCAGCTCAAAATGAATTGTATTTTACTTATAGCATTACAACAATAGATCATTTTGTACCCTTGGCTCGGAATCGAGTGTGACTGTGTGTGTGTGTGTGTGTGTGTGTGTGTGTGTGTGTGTGTGTGTGTGTGTGTGTGTGTGTGTGCGCGTGTCACTCTTTTCTGATGTCCTTCAAGCCTTCAAATTACAACTTTATATCCTTTTCTGATTCAATTGCTTAATTGTAGCATGGTTGAGGCCCTCAGTAATTAATCTTTGTGGCAGTTCACCAGTTAGGAAGTCACATATATCTGTTCACATTCTGGGTTCTGTAACATGGGTTTGAAGGTTTTGCTCCATCCTCTTCTGTTACCAGGCAAACTGGCTGACTTTAAATAAATTTGAGGGAATAAAACAACTAATTCATACCCACAACTGATGTGGTTCATCCTGGCTCCATACCTCCATTCATAAGGACTTCTGAGGCTGTGGTCACACATGGCATTGCATTAACAATAGATATCTTATAACCCTATACAGGGCCTTAACAATTTCAACAGTACTTTGTATCTTGCTGACCCAGTCTCTAAAGCCACCATATTTATCCATTATTTTTATAGGCATCTCAAGCAATGGGCAAGTGAGCAACTATTAGGCATAAGTCTGGCAGGACATTCTCAGTGGTAGAACTCACATATAAACAAATTTTATAATATGAAAAGAAAGTTTCACAATTCCTATAAAAAATTTCCACCATCAAACAGAAGGAGAAAATAAGCAGATCTGTAGGGATCTTCAAACATCATTAAGGAGAGTAAAGATGAATATTAATTGGAAGTAGCTGTTTCTCTGTGAATCATAATTACAAGGCTTTTGCCAGCTATACTAGGAGTATTACCAGTAATGCTTAATACAGCACCAAATATAGAGTGAACAGCACTGCCTTGTCTGATACCAAAGCAATACCAAATGCCCTAGCTGACAAATTTAGCTCAAAATATTCCCTTCTCTCAGAACCTAATGTCCCCTCCCTTGAATCTTTGAACACCGGTCATCTCATTATCATTATGGAACTAAAAGCTATTATCTAAGATAAGAATAACCATTTTATGAGCCCAAACATTATGCTAGGATGCCTATAACACAACGGCAATTCTTCCTAGGATTATGGCTAGATTATATGTGGTTGCTAAAACTGCTTGTACTACATTATGAGCCTGCATTTGTTCATAAGCTATTTTTTTTCAATAGCCTTCTCAATAAATGGGAGGTTAGAGATAAGGGATAATTTTCCAAGTGATTAGGATAAAGCACTGGAGTAGAATGATCAAGGCCTCTTTTAAGGAAAGGGAATGCATGCATCTGCTTTAGAGGCAATGGCTAATACATTTTAAGTATATGTGTTGGCCTGTCAGTATGAAATTACTTCTCTTAAACGTTGTAATAGGAGGAACCACCTGATGAGTACTACTTGAAATATTTATTTATTAATTTATTTATATTTTACTGGGGTAGTGTATTGATCAATATTGACTAATTTCACAAATTCAAAACATTTCCCAAACAAAAAATAGAGAAGTGTAAGCGCTAAGAACAGTTCAGACTAATTAGATAGAAAAAAAGTGTTTATCTACATTCCAGTGAAAAGCACAGTACAATGTACAATTGAGCTGAGTGTAATAGACAGTATGTATAGTAGTTTCTAAAATGGGTCAGTCTTCAGTGAATCTTGAGACAGGAGAGGAGACTTGGAAAGGAGATATGTTAGGGGATATGTCCTGTGTTGAAGCAGGAGCAATTGGCTTGCATGAAGAAGTGCTTTTTGAGCTGCATTCTGAATTTGTAAGAAGTGTTGATTTCCTCGATGTCGATGGGGAGAGCTTGTCAAAGAGTAGGTGCTGAGAGTGTAAAGCATGTACAGTGCTGTGGGGTTTGGTTCTGGGGTAATGAGAGTTGATGTGGCTTGTGAGTAGTGTCTCGGGTTCTAGGAGTTTTTTTCATGAAGTCTAGCTATAGAGGAGTAAATGTGTGGAGCTGGAGTAGGTTGTAGAGGTGGGATTCTAAAAGGATAGATCTTTGCTTTTGGGGTAGCCATTTGGATTTTTCTAAGGTGATACAGTGATGCCCCCAGAAAAGTGAGTTTCTAAAAAGTTGGGAGATGCTGTTAAACATAATCTGGAGTGTGTCAGTGTTTTTATTGGAGGCAGAAGCAAAAACCGGGAGCCCATATATAAGTTGAGAAAGGAGAACTCCTTTGCCAGTGACTGCTCTGGCTACTTGGGAAAAAAGAGAGTTTTTTGGGGCCTAGAAGAGGATGGAGTTTATTTTGGCTGTCACTTTGTCTATGTGGAAATGGAGGTTTATTGACTGATCAAGGCATACTCTTAAGTATTTGAAGGTTAAGGTTGTCTCTATGGAATGGTTGTGTAGGTCAAGGATAATTAAAGAGTCAGATACTTGGTGAATTTTCTGTGGTCTTGGTGGGGTTGAGAAATAGCTTATGGTTTATGAAACACTGGTGGAACTCACATAAATCCAACTGGAGTTGGCATTGAATGTTGATGTGTGAGTGACCTGATCGTAAATGACTATGCCATCAGTACAGAGGATTAGTGTGAGATAGGTAGATCACTAGGAAATGTGTTAATGAATATGGAGAAGGGGGAAAGAATCCATCCTTCTGGTACACCTTTGATAATAGGTGCAGATTCTGATTGGGAGGATCCTATTTTAACTCTGAATTATCTGTTAGTGAGGATGTTTTCAAACCAGGGAGTGGAATCTGTGTTGATACCAATTTCAAGTAGTTTGTTTTGGAGAAGATAGTGGTCAATAAGGTCAAATATCTTTTATCAACTCTATAAATAGGGCACCTGTAAAGAGGCCACTATCAGAGTTTAGCAGGATGTCATCAGTTTGGTGGCAGAGTGCTGTCATAGTACTCTGTCCAGGCCAGAATCCATGTTGCTTTTAGGAGGGCAGGTGGTCATGCTGGATATAGAGAGATATTTGGGTGTAGACTATAATTTCAAGAAGTTTGCACAGAACTGGGAGGATGGATATTGGATAGAAGTGAGGGGTATCTTTTTGGTAGGTTTGCTTTGCAAGAGTTTAATTAGAGCAGTTTTCCCAATCTATAACATGATATTTTCTGTGAAACATAGATTACATATGTGGATCAGAAGAAGCTATAGATGCTCAGCAGTGGTATATGAATCAGAGGTGTTTGGTGAACCTGAGGTTAGGTCTTGTTGGTTCTTTCATGCGTTGAAGGAGACCTAAGTCTGCCAGAAAAGTATCCATGTCTAATGAAAGAGGGCCAAGATAATTAAGACTGAATCACCTAGAATGATTATGACTTTTTTTTTGGACAGTTATTAAGGATGTTAATGATGAGTGATTTGTATTTATTTAGGCAAGCAGGTTGTGGTAGATAGGCTGCAGCAATCAGTAGTGGTTTGCCTTTGTGATCTGGAAATTTTAGGAGAATATAGTTAGGATCGGAGTCTAAGGAGGAGTTTCATTGGGCAATGACTTGTGTTTAGGTTATTACTGTACAAAACTGGAGAGCCTCCACCTGATCAATTGCCTGGGCTGGCATCACTGGCATACTTGTAAGAGGTTAGAAAGTGCTGGAAGTTGGAGGAGTCTTTTCTGACCCAGGATTCTGTGGCTGCTAGAATTTCTGGGTTGTGCTGGGAAATAAAAGCACTTATGTGGTCTAGGTTGTTTCTTATGCTATGTGCATTGAGGAGGGTACATATCAGAAGGGATTAGTTCTGATGTTGAGGAAAGGGAGTTGTTGGGCCTGGGATGGGTTCAATGCTACTCTTAAGGAGTATGAACGTTATGGAGGATAGTCTGAATGAGTTCTTTGGTGTTTGTTAGGCAGACAGAAAAGTGTTTCTGAGCCTTAGTAATCATATAGGAGAGTGATCCTGATAGTGGTGAGCTAGGAAATAGGTTTGGTCTGATTACTTGGGGGTTGTAGTGGTGAGGAATTCATGGAAGTAGGGGTGATACATAGTGATATGATGACTGATTGTAAGTGTTTTACGAAAGATGTTTGTTATTGGTTGTAGGAGGTGAGGGAGGAGAAGAGGAAAGAAAAAGAGGTAGAACATGGTAAGCTGTGGAAAGTGGAATATTTTACTGATTGGATATGTGTTGTGTTTGTACAGGAAGTGATAAGAGGTAGTTAACAACTTCCAGTAATACTATAGTACTAGCTACGGGGGCAGTGCGATAAGAGAGTTATGTGGTTTTATGCTGGTGTCATTTTAGGTGTGTCTCAAGGGTGTGACAGTGGGTAGGGATCTGAGCAAATAGGGTCTATATCAGAACATTGAAACTGACAACGTCGAATGCTCACATGAGCGAAAAAACACATCCTCAAAGTTTATCAATTTTGTTTGTGGTACAGTGAAGATCAGGATTTTTGCCTTTTCCTCAATGTAGTGTATCTCGGAGTAGGAATATATATTTAGTGGGGGGGGGCACAACCCCCCACAATACCGCAGCCCCCCACAATACCATTGTCGAGTACATGAATATTGGCTCATGTGAGCATTCGATGTTATTGGTTTTGATGTTCTGATATAGACGCAGCAAATATAATGGATGGTCTGAGGGGTGGCTGGGGAATTGGGAGAAGAAGGGAGCAAAGTAGGTACAGCTCCCACTGGCTGCTTGGAAGTTAATTAGTCAAGGCCTGTGTCTAACAGTGAGCAGAAAAACATGTAGGTACAAATGCATGTGTTGTTCAGAAATGAAAGCTTGGAGAAAAGAGACAAGGCTAATAATTATATGATGGTAAAACAGTGTATGTCATTCCACCACTTTAGTTGGGTAGGTTCACCCTAAAGGGAATTTACCTATTGGGACAGAAGGGTTTTAAAAGGAAGAGTCAAGTAAAGATTAGCCATAGAGATGTCATATTTAAAAAAAAAACAAAAAGTAGAAGTGTAAGTCACTAAGGGCAACTGGCAGGATATATGGGAAATACTCATTAAGGTTTTGTCTTTTTGATTGTTTTTCCTTTGCTAAGGCGTCTGTGTGAAGCTTTTGAGTAGAGACCACTGCACAACTGTTGATGGTTTATAGTATGAGGAAAGACCCTTGTAGCTTGACAAAGAAGTGAAATATAAATGTGAGTGAACTATAAATTATGTATAAATTATATTGTTAACAGCCTTGTAAATATTCTAATTTAAATAAAGAGTAGGGTAGTCATTAAGGTGATATGGGATTGTGGTTGACTTTCTTACCCATGTGTCATTGTAACCACTGTGAGATGAATATCAGCCTTACTGTATGGATGTATAGCATTGTACATATGTATACATGCTGTTGTTTGCTCTGTAGATTGTGTTCATCAGTGAATGTGGGTTGTAGTAGAAAAAGGCTCAGTTGACCAGTCCATCTATGCAATTAATGAATGATTTAATAAAATAAAAGACAATGATTATATATATATATATATATATATATATATATATATATATATAGAGAGAGAGAGAGAGAGAGATGTACATACACACACACATACACACACACACGTATATCTATATCTATATATATATATATATATATATATATATATATATATATATATATTTGTATATATATATATATCTAAAGGATTTAGAGAAGGAAAATTTTCAACCTCATAGGGATTATGAGACAGCATTCTGCATTGTGTCTTGGACCTGACAGCAACAACAAGAAAAAACATTCACCATATCTGCCTTGCTCTATAAGTAAGTTACTAGAGCATAGTAATTCTCTTGGATTCAGTCAGGAATATAGTAAAGCTTAGTTCAGATATTTTTCTTTATTTAGTTAAGACTGTCCTGCAATGTTGTTTTAACTATTTCCTGTGATTCTGAACTCTGATGTCACTGTGAACATATATTTAGTATTGTCTTGTTCTTTTATTATTTATTATTAAATATATTTAAACCTTTCATTGTGGCTGATCTGTGTAGAGATATTTAAGTTTTAAGAGTACTTGCATATTTATTTGGTGACACTGTGTGGGCCACTCCTAATAGCCTTGCTCTTGGTCAAACTGCCATTTATGTTAATATTAATATTGCATAGTAAGATTGGACACCCTTTGTTAAGGGCCTTAAAGTAGCTGACAAGGAGTTGACTGGTAGCAGTGGTAATTACCTTATAGTCTGGGCAGAAGGGTGCATAGCTAGTAAACCTGTGCCAGCCTTTCCCAAGTGTGTGTGTGTGTGTGTGTGTGTGTGTGTGTGTGTGTGTATAAATCAAATCAACATGAGTGTGTGTGTCAGCTGCTTGGGCAGGAACATGAAGTGTGTGTGTGTGTGTGTGTGTGTGTGTGTGTGTGTGTGTGTGTGTGTGTGTCTAAATCAATTCTCCAACAGTGTGTGTGTCAGCTGCTTGGGCAGGGACATGAAGCACTGGTTGGACAGAGATAGTGTTGGAGGACTTGTCTTGGAACCCTGGCTAAGGACTCAACTCTATAACTGTGCCAGTGGGGAGTCTTATTGGGGATCTGGAGAAAGAGGGAAAAACCAGCCCCTGACTGACTGTGGTCTCTGTGTGCTCTTAAGGGAAATTGCACTTGATGCAGAGAGCTGCATCTGGAAACACTGTGTGTGTACCTGTTATCTACCCAGTGTACGTCCCCCACTGGTGCCAATGGTGAGGATTGAGGCTCCTTGATTACTGGTCATTCCTGAACACCCTTCCACAACCACACTGCCCTTATTATTTATTTTCCAACACCTCAATATTTTTCCATTGTTTGATCCTATAGCTTCCCTAATGAAGTATTTATTAAATTTGTCTCTTGTATTCAACAGTTCTCCTTCTTTCTTTTTAACTCTGCCACCTTCTCCTGTATCACTTTTATCTGAATCCTTATTCCATCTGTCTCTGTATGCTACTTTTCTTTTGTTATCTCTCACCAGTTGCTCCAACACTTTTCCACTGCCTTCTTATCTTCCTTTCTACCTCATTCAGTCATACATCCCTCTTGCTGTTTCTGTCCTGTATATTGCCTTTATTCCATCCCATGTTTCCTAGTCACACCTTTATCTCCTACATTTTTCCTAACCAGCCTCTCAACTATATCCTTAAGTCTTTCTCGCTGCCTTACTTCTTCCCACATCAATGTACTGAACTTCCAATTAACATTCTGATGGCCATTTTCCCCTGCCACCCAACTTTAAACATTCTTCTTGAATTCCTGTGGTCTTTGTCCCACTCACTCCAATCAAATTCCCACTAGCTAGAAACAGATCAAGATGACTTCGGATGGTATTCATCCCTAAAAATGTTTGCACTCTTTTCTGTGCACACCTTATTCTCTACACATCACTCAGCTCATACCACCTTAACTCTTTTTCAGTACTGTCTGCAACTGGTATAATACACTGTTAACCAAAAAGCTGATATGTCATGCGTTATAGACTACACTGGAATCTCCCCAACACTGCTGTGTAATGTTACACAATTCTGCTTGTTTTGCCCCTATATTGAGACCTCTCAACTGTACAAATTTTTGCAGAATGTCCAGATTTTTGCCTCATATTTTTGGTCCATTTTTCATAAAATTATGGTTTTCTGGGAAATTACTGGCAAATCATTAAAGACTGAAGTTAGAAAAATAATGACATGCATTAGAGTTTCAGACTTCATACCCTTCAGAAAATTCATGCTAATGTAAAATCTGTTATTCTATCAACTTTCTAAGTTCATAAGAGCAATATTTAAAAACTGTCCCTATTTTTGGGCCTTTGTTCCAGATTTGAGATTGCGAAGTATGAGCCTATCATTCCTACTTTTTCTCTTATCCTCCATCTCATGAAGACCCACCTCCATTCTCTGCTCTCTCACATTTTTCCATTTTCTCCAGGACTCCCTGCTTGCTGACTGTGCCATTCCTCTCTTTCCCATTACGCACTCTTCCTCTATTACCCCAGAATGATACCATACTGTTTCCCATTTCTATTTATGAAATTTGTTCTTTGCGCCATAACAATGTCTGTTCATTCACTCCTTATTTTCTACTCTCTCATTTTCTTACTCTGTTCACATTCCATGTTGCTAAATGTGACAGTCTTCTAGAATCTTTCATCTTCATGTCTACTATCTTTTCCGTGGGGCTAGGTCAATGACAGTTGGGTGCCTACATTATCATAGCTCTCTCACAAGACTCTGTATTCATATGAGCAGGCACCATACATGTTATAAATTACATACTGTAAGATTATGCTCAACAATATATTAAGGTTGAAAGTAACTTTGCTACAAATATGCAACATAAATAAGGAATAAGATAAAGCTTGCTTAAATGCAGAAACAGAGTTTAGTAATATGTGATTAGCATCCATGCTAAATGACTGTGGCTTAAAAAATAAGGAACTTGCTTATGAGTGTATTACACCCACATCAAGAAAGCTGACTTCTTACAGACATGACAAGAATGCAATTTGCTTTCTTTAAAGAACTGACAACAGGACATGTTTTTCTAAGAAAGTTTAAAAAAAACAGGACATGTGTTTATCCACAAGGCGTTTCCTTAAAAATATGCTTTTCTACACTTATCAGCATTTGCACAAGAACAGATGTGTCAGCATTTGCGTCATCAAAGCAGTATATTTCCAAAACCAAGAGGGTGTGTGTTTAACTAAAAATATATATAAAGTCTGTATTAAATCCAGTATGTTAGGGGTAATGTTAGGGACACATTTTGTCCTGAGGTAAATGTTATATCTCTCACATCATCTGTACTATATGGGAAGTAAAGTAGAACATTTTCTGAAGCTGTAACAGAAGTACGTGTGGTTTATTATAAAAGTTAGTGGCTACTGCTCTTAAAGACAGGTGCTGCAAAGTATATTCTCTCATCAGTGTATATTCTGCAAGTTTCTGTATGCAACAGACTGTGAATGCAACTATAACCAGACTTTGATTTCAGCAGAATTCAGCCAGCAAGACTGAGTGTCTTAAGAAGACTTCAAATCCATCACAGTAAGCATCAGAGTAACAGCACAGTGTTTTGGCACCTTTAAAATTAATTTTTCAATGGCAGCACCTTTAAAATTAATTTTTCACATACACCAACACCTTAAGGTGCAGACTCTTTTAAAACAACTCAGTCTTCTTCTTTCCATAGTCCTCTGAAACCCAGTCTTCTTACTTAAGTATGGCATGGAATGTACATTGGGTGACCTCATAGATGTGCTCTGCAGTACTGTACAAAATAAAAGAAAGTGAACACTCTTTACAGATTTGTATGGAAGATCTCCACTAACATTGCTGCTACATTAAGTAGTATCAAATGTTTACTTCAAGACTTTTAATCAGATATCTAAGGCCTTTACAGTTAGTTGACAATACAGATTAATCAGTGTGGTTGTATGTACACAACAATACAACAGCCTCCAGTCTACAATGTGCTATCACACTCAATCTCATGTATATCAACATTTGCATAAAAGGAAAATTTTAGAATACTAAAAAGTTATGAACTGTGTTATTCAGCAGATAGGTCTTTTTTCTTGGTGTTAGTGGTGGTGCAGGAAGTAAGATATTATGAACAATGAGAGTCCATTTAAACTTCAGATATTTATGTAAAAAATAGCAAATATTGGGAAATGCATTGTGGTGATGGTTAGGCATGAGTATGCAGGCTCATGTCATATACACCCTCCACAAGTACATGTACAGAAAACAACCCTGCACACACACACATACACACACACACACACACACACACACACACACACACACACACACACACACACACACACACACACACACACACACACACAAAGTACAGCTATGCTATTCTAAACATTCAGTGCTAAAAACTGCAGATGAAGTCAGAAATAACAATCAATATTCTCTTAGTAATTTAACTTTACATGTCTGTATAAAGTATTCATTTACAGCTCAGATATTTAAATCTTTCTAATCCTGGAACTATCCCTTTAGGAAGACCATATGATTCAGTCTGGGTGTGTTCATATGAAGGGGTGCAGAAAAGTAATTCATTCATAATTCATCCTCCATCACTTCAGTCTGCTGACTTTTTTAACAGTCAGGAACTGAAATATTCACAAACCTTTTCATTTTTTCCACATGCTTTCCATAGCTGTTGAGGAAGAAAAACTTACAACTCTCCAGAGAAAGGTAAGTGATAAACTGCATTTCTAACTTTAATGGTATGTAAAGTTTTAGGTTTTTAAGCTTCTCGTGTCTGCTTCTGTTAAACGTTGACTATGGTGCCTCATAGAGGTATGAAAGGAAAGGGGAACAGTGAGGGGGGGGATGGTAACTGTTTCTGTGCATGCCTGAAATGTTTCATGCATATCTTATCTCTTGAAATCTTTAAATGATAATTTTCACTATAGAATGGAATTTGATTGTCAGCATAATAGTGAAGTTGTGACTATGCTATTATAACATAAACTAACTTATAGCCAGTACTGCAAAAACAAATACTGAACAACAGATAACACAAGCAATCTTTTGAAAGTAACATTTGCAGAAATAAAAAAAAAGTGCTTCAAGACCTGGGCACATGCAAATGAAATCAGTAAACAGCGCTGCACAGCAGAAAGTTATTGTTACATACTTTTTTTTTTGCTAGGTATTAGTGTGCTTATCATTCTAAAACAGTTACAAGCTGTCATTAGTATATTGTTTTTTCAGTTGCCTTTCTTAAAGACTTTATCCTGTAGAGATTTTTCTTTCTGTAGCTGTGGATGATGGGGACAATGTGGGAGAGTTGCATTACTTCTTGGGTCTGTACTGTTTTATTTCCAACAAACCTGGTACATCTGAATCTGTATTTGGAAAGTTCAGCAGCATACTTAAAACCAGTTATTCAGAATATTCTATTTTTTATGCTTGATATGTTGTTTTGAGTTTCTTGAAATTCATGCAAAATAGAAATTCTGAGAAGAGGAAAGAATAGGACATGAGGAAAGTATTACAAATAAGAAGTCAGGAAGACTGGTTCATCGTGTAAATAACTGAAGATGATTTCACAGCTTGTGACTGTCTGAAGGTTTCTGAGGAACACCATAACATAATACTCATGTTACTATCGTTTCACAACTGACTTTGTTATGTTACTATAATAGTCACTGGAACAGCATTGTGTAAACAGCTTCAAATAGAAATGAAGCTTGTCGGAATTATGTATACATAAGAGTAAAGCTGAATAGGATAAGGAAGAGCTTTTGACCTGCTTTACTTTCCACTTAATATTAACAGGAGTTCTTAGTACTTAATATGACTTAATCCTTCATAGTCTTAATATATAGATAGCTGTTATAAATATAGGGTTACTGAAATATATCAGCACATTGGATCATGTTTTTTCTTCATACTTTGTTCATTTCAGACATTAAACTGTATAATAACCCTTCCTCACACTATAACTTCTGTGTCATCACACACTAACTTCAAAGCTGCTCTAAAATCTCATCTAAAAGAGCACTGGGCATGCCCCTGTAACAAGCCTCTCTAACATCTCTACCCCAACCTCTCTAATCCCTTCCTTCTACCCCTCTAACTACCTCGGATTGCAGCCAAATACATTGCTTGTAAACCCATATCTCAGCTGTAATCTTAGCCACTGTTATTCAAGGGTAATAGCTGCTAGCTCAGCTATTAAAATACTTGCTAGTCTTTATGGCACCAATGATATAAGTGTTGTACCATTTAACTAAATTCTTAATTTCATTTTGAACTATAACTGTTTACTACTTTTGTTAAACAAAACCTACCTATACTTCTTGTAACTTGTAATTAATTGTTGTTTTTAATTCTTGTTTTTATTGTGGAGATGTTCTCCCTGGGCCTCCGCTGAAAAAGGACATGTGTCCAGTCTGATTTTCCCAGTCAACAAATGTAAATAAATAAATAAATAAAATAATAATATTTGAAAATGTGGAAGTGCTGAGTAACTTGTCTGTCACTTATATACAGCTGATGGAACTCGTGCTCAAAATGAGGAATAAATCCTGGAAAATATTTCATAAAAAATTAAGCACTCCTTCCATCCATCTGAAAAAAAAAATTTTTTAACTCCCCCTGACATAGTCCATTAAATGGTCACATCTATTTTAATGTTTATTTGTTGTACCGTAGATGCAGATTAGGACAACAAAAGCTGAAAAGGAAAGAAGGAACATTAATCACAAACAAGCACAGACACAAGGAATTTGCTGTCAGATAAGGACAGCTTGACCACCCCTATTCTGATTATAGATGAGCGACTGTTACTAGTTAGCTAATGCCTGCATTTTCTACATAACATACAAATGCTTAATGTTTGTCCCATGTGTTCTTGAATTTGTTTGTGTTTTTTGATTACATATTTGCTAACTCCATGCGTTTGCTAACAGTCCTGTGAATCAGCATACTGCGTAACTCATTTTGCCTTCCGTCTTCTAATTATGCTAATTTTTCTGAGTAGTGACTTCACCAAAATATGCCCTCCTCCAAACACTGTTTCTGAGAGTTACTTAATTACTTATAACATGTTCATTGTCTCCCTCTCAATTCAGCTGAGAATGCTTAAGTTTTCTTTAATTTCTTGATGTGACCATTTTTGCCCTCATTTGCAGAACTTCCATTCTGTCACAGTTTGACTCTGGAAGGGAATTCCAGCTTGGCTTAGCATATAGCACTGGAGAAGTGTTGCCTCTTGTCTACCACAGGAATATAGTGCTACTTTTTGCTGATAATCTTTTCCCAATACAATGCAAAAATCAGCTCCCTCCCTTTCCTGCTTTTCTTGCTGATGGCTGACCTTGACTATCCATCTTTAGAAAGTGTGACATTACAATATCAAAGTCCTTTCTATATTTTTGATGTTAGTATCTCATCTCCTATATTGCAGTTTTTCTTTTTTAATACTTAGGTGTATCACCCAGTACATTCTGCATTTAGTCTATTATGCTATGCATTTGGCCAGTCATATAACCCTGCAGTTCCTTTTTAAATAATTTTATTCAAATTTTATATTATAAGCATTTAACACAATGCCATTCAACACACATAATCTAATACGATACAATGTAATATAGATATTATTCAGCATTCACCATAAAATCTAATACAGTATGACATACTGTATTCATTGTTATTCAAAATTCAACCCTCCCCTTTTCCCCTCACGAGTTGCCATACATAGCAATACATTCCAGCTAAACATACAATGTTCCAAACTTCATTCTTACACTCCTATATTACAATATGCCACTCCCTCTCTCTACCCTCTTTTTTTTCCTTCTCTATCTTGTCCTCATAACAATTGATTGTATACTTTTATATTATTTGTTCCTCTTATTTCCCTCTTCATTTCAACACCAGACTTTCTTTCTTTTGCTTTCAAGCTTCGTATTCCTTTGCCTAAAAGTAATAATTGAGTTTTCTCAGATTCCTTCCATCCATCTTCTTCCTCACACCCCTAAGAGGCAAAATTGCCACATGCTAGACACTTGTTTACCAAATACCTTTGCCTGCTCTTCTTTACAGGCCTCTAAAATGACAGTTCCTTTTTATCCAACATACCCCCATCTGTGTACTGATTTTGTCTGCTGCAGACACCAGTGACATCTGAAAAAAAGATATACTTTTCCCTGCAGTCTCTCATGAATATTGTGTGTACAAGCACTGCAGAAGACAAGTCTCAAAACTGAAACCTGTAGCTGTAACTTACTTTCCTGTAAGGATGACTCCATTTACTAGTACTCTCTACATGTCATGTTGTGCAGTTAGTTTTAATCTAGGACATCATTGTGGGTCCTCGTTACTGGTCATGTAACTCGCACAATAAGATTTTGTATGAAACTGTTTCATGTGTATTTGTTGTGTATTGTTGCGTATTTCGGCTTTTCCCGGTTAGGGGTCGCCACAGCGGAACTCCGGTCTGCTAATGATTGGTAGTGGATTTTTACGTACCGGATTACCAGCCCTGATGCACAACCTTCAATGAAGGCATGCCCCATTCACATATGCCTCCACACAGAAGACGCCCTAGCTGAGAATCGAATGGGACAACGTCTTGCTATGAGGCGACAACGCTACTGCAGCACCACCACCGCAGTTATGAAACTTGTTGCGAAAAACTAGACAAATTTATTTACAGCCTCTTTTTCCTTGTTTACTTACCTAGGTCAAAAAATCTGATACACCCCTCCTGCTATGAACGAGTACTATTCTGAAGCCTGCACCTCAGTGGCCTGTATGTATTATTTTAAGTATCCTCAAAATTAACGTTAAAAGCACCAAAAGTCAAAGGTGCCCAAAGAAGCAGGAAACAAACACTTTTAAAAATCCACGGTTTATTACATGAAACCACTGCACACAAAAGTTCTAAAACTTGTTTGCATTTTAGAACTTTTGTGTGCAGTGGTTTCGTGTCATAAACCATGTTTTTTTTAAAGTGTTTCCGGCTTCTTTGGGCACCTGATTCTTTTAAGTATTTTCTTTACCAGTAATTCCATCGATTTTGAAAAGACTGAGGTCAAATGAAATACCCTTTAGTTGAATTCGTCTCTTGTTCTCAGATTGTGAAATGGAATTGTTCCTTATTTTATACAGTTATCAAATACCACATTGATTTCCCATGATCTGGTTGGAGAGAGATGCGGTGTTACTTAGTGTATGTTCAGTTCAGTCCATAAATCTTTGGTGGTGTTACATCATGCCATTTTGCTTTGAACATCTTTAAGAGTTCATTCTAAATTCATTTTAGTGCGAATATGCTGGTATCAACCACTCTATTAATACCATTGTTGCTTGTTTCAGGTGTTTATCCATTTGAGGGACAGCTGATTGTAAAGAATTGCTGGTGTACAGCTCCTTCAAATGAAGAAATGGTTTGAATTGATTTAGAAAGTGTTTTAGTCTTTTTATTTAAAATCCTTGAATTTCCCATTTTAGGACATAGCACTCCAGGCATGTATAATGTGCATGTGCAGAAATTTGATTTCTGATAAAAATGTTGGCTTACCAGACTGAGCTGTTTGCTAAACAGCTTTGGATTTATACATTCTGCCCAATATAAAATAAGATGACAGCACCTTATTAAAGGTCCTCCTGCCATATTATTGGAGGCAAAAATAGTGCTTCAGTAGGACTACTAGGCAAAGCAGCAAGCAGTAACTTCCCATTAGCCCAGGTTGCCTCAGCTGAGTAATGCCTGGGGCAGTTTGAATGAAATTAAGAGAACTCTTCTTGAAGATGGAGAGAAGAAGAAAGCTATGCAACTTTTTTAGTTAAATACATTATTATTATTAGTAGTAGTAGTATATGATATGGCTTCCCGACAAGCTTTCAGCTGTTTTGTAAGCTACTCACAGGACTCCAATCAAAAAAGAGCAACATCAACACAGGAATGAAGACATGATTCATAAATAAAAAAAAAAAAAATCACAAAAATAAAGTATTTTTATAAGGGGAATAAACCCCACGTCTACTCCCAACAGGGGGGCTATACCTCTCACCCACTGATGCTTATATATATATATATATATATATATATATATATATATATATATATATATATATATATATATATATCAACTCAGAGGTCATTCCATATTGAGAAGAGGAGAAATAACTGCTATCCCTAACAGAACCAAGATGCTATCCTCCAAAAAAAAAGGAAGCTAATCTGGTGGTCCCCTGCCATAAACAAACTCTACAACAGAAGAAAAAAACTGTTGCAAAAAAGAGTAAAATCCCATGATTGGAGGAAGTCCCTGGTCAGCCTCAGTAAGAAGCTGAGATTCCTCATAAAATCCTCCAAAGCTAGTTATGAAAATAAAATCGCCACTGATTCTAAAGACAACCACAAAGCATACAGCTATGTCAAGAATCTCAATGGCAACACTCAGATCTGCTCTGAGTTACAGCACAATGGCACTAAATATACAGAATCAATTGATATTGCCAACATCCTGGTTCAGTGCTAACTTTACCCCCTTCTCACTCCCTAAAGGGCCCATCTCTATACAGGAAGAATGCAAAGTTCCTGTAATCACACTCTCCAAAGCCAAGAACACAGCATCCATGGGACCTGACAACATCCCAGGCTGCATTCTACATGCACTACAGAACGAACTGGCACCCCACCTAACTATCATGTTCAATCATAGCCTCACCTCAGGCTTTGTGCCCACTGAATGGCGCACAGCGACGGTTATCCAACTCCACAAAGGGGGAACCACTATGGACCCCAGGAAATAATGCCCCATTAGCCTGATGAGCCTGGTCTGCAAGGCCATGGAATGTATCATCATGGAACTTATAAACAAAGACATTGGTAATCTCCAAATTCTGGACCTCACCCAGTTCGGATTTGTAAAAGGAAGCTCATGTCTCCTAAACCTGATAGACTTCTTTGAAGCAGTCACCAGAGCTGTACACGAGGGTAAGGTGGTTCACACAGCCTATCTAGATCTCTCCAAGGCTTTTGACAGCATCCCCCACTCTGGAATTATAGATCATCTCACTAAACTAGGTATAAATCCCTATGTCACGAGATGGGTTGCCAAATGGCTCACTGACAGAACCCACACTGTTAAAGTAGCAGATTCCAAATCCGACTTCAGACCAGTGACAAGTGGAGTACCACAGGGTTCAGTCATGGGCCTCTCCTGTTTGGTATCTAATTCTCTCAAGTACAGGTTAACATAGAAGGTCTTTGGCTAACGAAGTTCACAGATGACTGCAAACTAGGCACCATAACTGAATCTCCTAATAATGTGGACATCCTACAAAAGAGCCTCACTGAGACATATGCCTGGTGTCAAAGCCATTACCTCAAGCTCAATGCCAAAAAGTGCATTGTCATCCCCTTTGGTAAAAACTCTGTACCCATGAACTACCACATAGGCGGTAGTCTACTTAACACCGAAAGTGTGATAAGAGACCTTGGGACACAGGTGGACAGTAGTCTCTCCTTTGATAATCACATCACCACAGTAGTCAGAAAATCCTTCTACATGGCACACCTCATCACAAAAGGTTTCTCATCCAGGAAAAAAGAGGTCATTGTTCCCCTCTACTCGTCACTCATTAGACCCATTATAGAGTACAATGCCCCTTTTGGCATGTACCTCACAAGACATCTATAACAACTGGAAAGGCTGCAGAAGTACCTCACAAAGAGGATTACCAGTCTCAAACAGATGCCCTATGCAGAATGTCTCAAAAAACTCCAGCTTTAATCCGTTGCATATCACCTACTCAGAGGTGATCTCTGCCTAACATACAAAGCTATGTCAAACCCAGAGCTGTTGGACATGCTCCACTTAAAGAAATCCCAATCCCTCTGAGCTACATGCTGTAGGGCCCTAAACCAATAAACAGAACATGCTGGAGGGATAGATTCCTGTCCTTGAGACTTCCCATACTCTGGAACAAACTACCTATCTATGTCAAACAAAGCTCCTCATTAGCACTTTTCAAAAAAATCTTGATGATTGGATAGGAAATAGAAAATTCATCCTGGGGATCACTTCTATGGCTCTGCTTGATAGGGGCACAAGAAAATTATTTTCTTGGGTGGTGAAAGCCAGGGTACCTTTTTGGCTAGGCTTATACAGGCCCTAGAGCCAATAGCCTAGAACCTACCGATGAACCTATAAAACAATTTTCTGGGACAACAGTTGGCAGTCATACACTAGTGTTCATACATAAGAGTGTCAATTGCTAGTGTTTTACACATGAGTCTGGGTCTTAATAATACTGTGGTCTTCTTTGTGCTTCATAAATTTCATATTCAAGAAGCCTCTGCCTGCATGTCCACAGATTATCTATATGTATGTATATATGCATCTACCTGATATTATCAAAAATACACTTCACTGAACTGCAAAAAGATGAGACAACTTTGCAGATGATTCAATTTTTCATATGTGCACATCACTGGAGCTTTACTGTGGGAAAGAAGACACTTGGCCATCAGGTAAAACACACTGGAGCATATCAAACCCACCAAAGTAGGAGGAATCACCACCCACAACCTCCCTAACTAAATATACCAACTCTGAGATTGCACTAAAGTGGGGAAAAGGGAAAATTTCCCCATGGTGGCCAAATGTCTCCTTTCCCGGAGTAAAACTCGGGATGTGCACATTCGAAAAATTGAGTCTTCAACAAAGTTGTCTCATATTTTTGCAGTTCAGTGAAGTGAGTTTTTGATAATATCAGGTAAGCCCATATAACTAGATCCATATATATACGTGTGTGTGTGTTTGTGTGCATACATATATATATATATCTATATCTGCGTGTGTGTGTGTGTGTGTGTGTGTGTGTGTGTGTCTATATAGATATATAGATATATATTAGATATATATATAGATATATATATGTAAATATATATATATATATATATATATATATATATATATATATATATATATATAAATATATACATAGATATATATTAGATATATATATATATATATATATATATATATATATATATATATATATATATGTAAATATATATAGATATATACATATATAGAAGTAGAGTTGCTGCTACTGAGATTTGTCTGCATACATCAACTGGACATAAGCTGATTTAAGTATATTTCCTTCATTTTATTGTGGTTGTTATAACTTGGGGACTGATTTCTCAGATCTAGCTCTGTTGAAACTGTCTTGTGTGTGTGTCTGAAGCTCTGCACCAGTTGTTAAACTGCTCTGAAATTCCTTTAAGTGTTAATTAGCTTGGGGGGTTTCTGATAACTTTAAACCTGTGTTGGTTACATCTCTGGTAATCATTTTAAGTAGAGTTGCTGCTACTGAGATTTGTCTGCATACATCAACTGGACATAAGCTGATTTAAGTATATTTCCTTCATTTTATTGTGGTTGTTATAACTTGGGGACTGATTTCTCATATCTAGCTCTGTTGAAACTGTCTTGTGTGTGTGTCTGAAGCTCTGCACTAGTTGTTAAACTGCTCTGAAATTCCTTTAAGTGTTAATTAGCTTGGGGGGGTTTCTGATAACTTTAAAACCTGTGTTGGTTACATCTCTGGTAATCATTTTAAGTAGAGTTGCTGCTACTGAGATTTGTCTGCATACATCAACTGGACATAAGCTGATTTAAGTATATTTCCTTCATTTTATTGTGGTTGTTATAACTTGGGGACTGATTTCTCAGATCTAGCTCTGTTGAAACTGTCTTGTGTGTGTGTCTGAAGCTCTGCACTAGTTGTTAAACTGCTCTGAAATTCCTTTAAGTGTTAATTAGCTTGGGGGGGTTTCTGATAACTTTAAAACCTGTGTTGGTTACATCTCTGGTAATCATTTTAAGTAGAGTTGCTGCTACTGAGATTTGTCTGCATACATCAACTGGACATAAGCTGATTTAAGTATATTTCCTTCATTTTATTGTGGTTGTTATAACTTGGGGACTGATTTCTCATATCTAGCTCTGTTGAAACTGTCTTGTGTGTGTGTCTGAAGCTCTGCACTAGTTGTTAAACTGCTCTGAAATTCCTTTAAGTGTTAATTAGCTTGGGGGTTTTCTGATAACTTTAAAACCTGTGTTGGTTACATCTCTGGTAATCATTTTAAGTAGAGTTGCTGCTACTGAGATTTGTCTGCATACATCAACTGGACATAAGCTGATTTAAGTATATTTCCTTCATTTTATTGTGGTTGTTATAACTTGGGGACTGATTTCTCAGATCTAGCTCTGTTGAAACTGTCTTCCCCCCTCCCTGTTCTTGGATGTAGTTTAAATATGGTGGCTTTTGCAGTGCCCGCCCCACTGTAGATTTGATCTAGGACACTCCCAGTCCCTTCTCTTTACCGTGATTCTCTAATAAACCCTTTCTGCACTTGCTTTTAGTCCTTTTAATTTAATTACATTTTTTCATACTGTGTGTGGACTAATATTGCTACATACTCAAGTGTGCCAGCTTGCACTGCATGTGAATTGTTTTTATAGCATTTACTGTCTGTTTTTTCCTTGTCGCTGTAAAAAAAAAAAAAAAATTCTCTTGTTTTCCTGCCTTACTGAACTAGAGTAGTCCAGTTTCAGAGTTGCTGATCCCTGGGCTTTGTTTTTAGTTCCTGTTACTGATCCATTGCCTTATTAGGAAGGAGGGAAGTTTCTTTGCTTACCAGTGGGAGTGGAAGCACTGAGCAGCCTTTTGTCCGATTTGGTGAAGTTTCAGCCAGAAACTAGTAGTCCATTGGTCGCTTTGGGCCAGTTCCTAGTTCTTTCAGCCCCTGCTATAAAACACGCTAAACACGCTGCTTTCCAGCTTGTACCAACTCAGCACAGATCCTCGTGGTGGCCTGCAGAGTGATCCAAGCAGCAGAGAGCTAAAAGAGTGACTTTCTACCAGATATAAGTATTTTTGTGGCTTTCCCACTGTTATTAAGCTAGCGACTGCATTTCGCCTGTTTTACTGCTACTTTAAGTGATTTCTGCATTTTACACTGTTTATTGCACTTTAAGTTACTAATTGTTGCAAATTGTTTCTGTAGGCTACACACTAAAGTGCTAGCCGATTTACAGCATTTATAGCATTTACTGTCTGTTTTTTCCTTGTCTCTGTAATAAAACAAAAAATCTCTTGTTTTCCGCCTTACTGAACTAGAGTAGTCCAGTTTCAGAGTTGCTGATCCCTGGGCTTTGTTTTAGTTCCTGTTACTGATCCATTGCCTTATTAGGAGGAGGGAAGTTTCTTTGCTGACCAGTGGGAGTGGGAAGCACTGAGGAGCCTTTCAGTCCGATTTCGTGAAGTTTCAGCCGGAAACTAGTAGTCCATTGGTCGCTTTGGGTCAATTCCTAGTTCTTTCAGCCCCTGCTATAAAACACGCTAAACACGGTTTTTCCAGCTTGTACCAACTCAGCACAGATCCTCGTGGTGGCCTGCAGAGTGATCCAAGCAGCAGAGAGCTAAAAGAGTGACTTTACCAGATATAAGTATTTTTGTGGCTTTCCCACTGTTATTAAGCTAGCGACTGCATTTCGCCTGTTTTACTGCTACTTTAAGTGATTTCTGCATTTTACACTGTTTATTGCACTTTAAGTTACTAATTGTTGCAAATTGTTTCTGTAGGCTACACACTAAAGTGCGCTAGCCGATTTACAGCATTTATAGCATTTACTGTCTGTTTTTTTCCTTGTCTCTGTAATAAAACAAAAAATCTCTTGTTTTCCCGCCTTACTGAACTAGAGTAGTCCAGTTTCAGAGTTGCTGATCCCTGGGCTTTGTTTTTAGTTCCTGTTACTGATCCATTGCCTTATTAGGAGGAGGGAAGTTCCTTTGCTTACCAGTGGGAGTGGGAAGCACTGAGCAGCCTTTCTGTCCGATTTGGTGAAGTTTCAGCCAGAAACGAGTAGTCCATTGGTCGTTTTGGGCCAATTCCTAGCTCCTTTCAGTCCCCTGCTATAAAACACGCTAAACACGCTTTTTCCAGCTTGTACCAACTCAGCACAGATCCTCGTGGTGGCCTGCAGAGTGATCCAAGCAGCAGAGAGCTAAAAGAGTGACTTTCTACCAGATATAAGTATTTTTGTGGCTTTCCCACTGTTATTTAAGCTAGCGACTGCATTTCGCCTGTTTTACTGCTACTTTAAGTGATTTCTGCATTTTACACTGTTTATTGCACTTTAAGTTACTAATTGTTGCAAATTGTTTCTGTAGGCTACACACTAAAGTGCGCTAGCCGATTTACAGCATTTATAGCATTTACTGTCTGTTTTTTCCTTGTCTCTGTAATAAAACAAAAAAAATCTCTTGTTTTCCTGCCTTACTGAACTAGAGTAGCCCAGTTTCAGAGTTGCTGATCCCTGGGCTTTGTTTTAGTTCCTGTTACTGATTCATTGCCTTATTAGGGAGGAGGGAAGTTTCTTTGCTTACCAGTGGGAGTGGGAAGCACTGAGCAGCCTTTCTGTCCGATTTGGTGAAGTTTCAGCCAGAAACTAGTAGTCCATTGGTTGTTTTGGGCCAATTCCTAGTCCTTTCAGCCCCTGCTATAAAACACGCTTAAACACGCTGCTTTTCCAGCTTGTACCAACTCAGCACAGATCCTCGTGGTGGCCTGCAGAGTGATCCAAGCAGCAGAGAGCTAAAAGAGTGACTTTCTACCAGATATAAGTATTTTTGTGGCTTTCCCACTGTTATTTAAGCTAGCAACTGCATTTCGCCTGTTTTATTGCTACTTTAAGTGATTTCTGCATTTTACACTGTTTATTGCACTTTAAGTTACTAATTGTTGCAAATTGTTTCTGTAGGCTACACACTAAAGTGCGCTTAGCCGATTTACAGCAATTACTGTCTGTTTTTTTCCTTGTCTCTGTAATAAAACAAAAAATCTCTTGTTTTCCCGCCTTACTGAACTAGAGTAGTCCAGTTTCAGAGTTGCTGATCCCTGGGCTTTGTTTTTAGTTCCTGTTACTGATCCATTGCCTTATTAGGAAGGAGGGAAGTTTCTTTGCTTACCAGTGGGAGTGGGAAGCACTGAGCTGCCTTTTGTCTGATTTGGTGAAGTTTCAGCCAGAAACTAGTAGTCCATTGGTCGCTTTGGGCCAATTCCTAGCTCCCTTCAGCCCCTGTTATAAAACACGCTTAAACGCCAGAAGCTGATTTAGCTGAGTTACCACTGTTGCACACAAGAGCAGCGGCCGTTAAACAAGCTTAAACTATTTGGGCCATCTAAATTCCACTCTTCCAATTTTCCCTTAAAACTACCTTCCTCGAGCTGTACTGCTGATCTAACCAGCATATCCTATAACTGAAAAGTTCATCTCTACTTGATTCCCAAGTAGACTATTCTCTATCTGTAAAGCCTAGCACTTACTCCTACAGTACTTGCACCTTGATAAAGCACTCTTATTATAGATAGTACCCCACCAGCCTAAAACCCACTTCCCCGGAGTCCTTTGAAAGTCTCTTTATCTACTACTTCTAGTATGTCGAGGGATCAGTTGCTAGTGTCCTCTCCAGCTCAACTGGTGAACCTGGGAATATTGAGGCAATGTTACAACTGCCTCATGTACACAGACAATCCTCTCCTTCTCCCACAAAACACAAATACATGCAGAGATGCAACTATACGGCCAAACTGGAGGCTGAGCTCTCTCAACATAGGACTGGCAAGACCAGACAGGAGGAGAAGGTAACCACACACAATACATACCCAGTCACACATGGTACCATCACAACTTCAAATCATACACATACTCACACAAAGACATACTCGAGGCTCTGATCAAAAATTTACCAAAACAGCAGAGGCCACCAAAGCAGACACCCAAACAACTACCACCTCACGACCCAACACATGCAACACATAGACCACACAGTCAGAGTGTCAAACAGTCACAGCCCTTAAGGCCAAACAAAATGCCAGACACACTTGTCATTGGTGATTCCATAGTCAGACACACTGACGCCCCGCCACCAGACTGAGTGAAGAGAAGGTCACAGTAAGCTGCCTGTCAGGCGCTAGAATCCGCCACATAACGCAAGCACTCAGGTCTCTCAACAGCAGGTACAAGTACGACTCAGTCATTGTCCACGCTTGTGTCAACGACCTGAGACGCACTCTCCTTGGACTACATGAAAAGGGACATCGAGGAGCTCTCTGATTATGTAGCCCAGGCAGGTATGACCCTGACCTTGAGCAGTATCCTACCTTCACCTAGAATGATGCCACAATACAGTGATAAGATGATCAGCTTTAATAATTGGCTTAAATTCTGGTGTCATTCAAAGGGGATCCAATGTCTGTCTGCCTGGGATGACATGCTGGACAAGCCACGCTGCTTCTCGCAAGGGACGGCTTGCACCTGTCACCCCTGGGCTTCCGGATATTGGCAAAGGCTCTTGCCACCCCATAGTGCCTTTTTAGGCAAGGCTCAAATTCTAAACCTACCACCCTAGAACACCAAAAGGAAAAAACTAAGGGTAATGCTGCTCAATGCCAGAAGTCTCAATCTCAAGATGCACGACTCGAGGCCCTTCTCAATATGGAGAACATCGATGTCTGTGCTGTGACAGAAACCTGGTTCAAGGCTCCTGAGAGCACCCCAGCACTAACAGGTTTCACCTCATATCATGCTCCGCCCCAAAATCCGGACAACACCAAGAAAGGAGGGGGTGTCCATATTCATAAAGGACACCCACACCTCAAGGTTGGTGGCAACGATGATGCATCGGAGACCATCCAGGTGCAATTAACCATAGGCAAGACTGCTCTGCAATTTGTAGCATGTTACAGGCCACCCTCTCAAACTCAGGAACCTCACATGGCCTTCCTGAAAACATTGAGGGGATAAATGTATCTCCAAACACCATCATACTAGGTGACTTTAACTACCCTAATATAAACTGGGAACACTACTCAAGCCCTAACACTCTAACCCAAAGATTCCTGGAGTTCATAAACTCAAATGCCATGGAACAACTAGTCACCATCCCCACAAGAGGAGAAAACATACTTGATCTCATCATCACTTAACATGGGATCAAAATGTTCAACACCGAAGTATACCCTCACTGGTGAGATCAGATCATAAACTAATCTCGCTGGAGGTCCTCATCCCGCCCCACCTGAAACAAAAAGACCACAGTGAAAAACTTCTCAAAAGCCGATTTCACACTTCTAAAAACTAGTGTGGTCTCCTTTAAGGCCCCTGAGCCAGTGGTAAACATTACTCAAACCGCTGAATCACTTACAAATGCCTTCTACCAGCACCTACAGGACTGCATGGATCAGGCAATCCCAAACAAAACTAAGACTCTCTGTACCAAAGGCAAGGCCCAGTCTGGTGGACCCCAGCCATAAACAAGCTCTACAACAAAAGGAGGAAGCTACTACAAGATAGAGCAAAATCCTTGAAAGGTAAGACACCTTTGATCATTATAAGTAAAAACTAAGAGCTCTCATAAAATCATCCAAGGCAAATTTTGAGAGAAAATCGCCAAGGACTCTAAAGAGAATCATAAGGCCTTCTTTAGCTATGTTAGAAACCTAGGAGGAAACTCCCAGATATGCTCAGAATTAGTTCAAAATGATGTGAAAATTACTGAACCTACACACATTGCCAACATACTGGCTGACAGGTTCAGTGCAAACTTCTCCCTCCCCCAAAAGGAGAGATATCTATTCCAGAGGATTGTAGCCCCCAAACATCTCCAACGCCCAGGTGAGAACTGCCCTCACTAAGGCAAAAACACAGCATCCATGGGACCGGATGGTGTCCCCGGCTGTGTGCTTCATGAACTCAATGAGGAATTAAACCCACAGTTAGGACAGCTGTTTAATCTTAGCCTCACCTCAGGATACGCACTCAAGGAGTGGCGACGGCGACTGTGGTCCCACTTCATAAGGGCGGTGCCTCCACAGACCCTGGAAATTACCGCCCCATTAGCTTGACAAGCCTTATCTGCAAAGCCATGGAGAGGATCATAATGGAACTCATAAATAAAGACATAGGGAACTTGCAGACTTTGGATCCAACTCAGTTTGGCTTTGTCAAAGGCAGATCCTGCCTCTTAAACTTGGTTGACTTTTTCGAGACAGTCACCAAGGCCATTGATGAGGGAAAGGCAGTCCATACAGCCTACCTCGACCTGGCAAAGGCCTTCACACAATACCCCACTCAGGTATCATCGAAAAACTCATCAGCTTGAATGTAAACCCATACATCACAAGATGGGTTGCAAACTGGCTAAGTGACAGAACCCACAGGGTCAGAGTTGCTGGAGCCATGTCAGACTCAAAGCCTGTCACAAGTGGTGTCCCACAGGGCTCAGTCCTGGGTCCACTCTTGTTCGGCATCTACTTTTCTGAAGTACAAGCAAACACAGGAGGGTTATGGCTGACAAAGTTTGCAGATGACTGCAAACTGGGCCATAGTCGAAAACACATCTGACACAGATATCCTCCAGAAGGGCCTCACAGAAATGGATAACTGGTGCCAGAGCCATGGCCTGAAGTTAAACGCCAAAAATGCATAGTCATACCCTTTGGGAAAACAAGGCTACCCCTAGCTACCATATAGGTGGCAATCCACTGAGCACAGAAAAAGTCATCAGAGATCTGGGGACCCAGGTTGACAGTAGCCTTCGCTTGACACTCATGTTGCTAAAGTAGTTAGGAAAACCTTCTATATCACCCACCTGATCATGAAGGGATTCACATCTAGATCAAGGGAGGTCATCGCCCCCTGTACTCATCACTTATTAGACCTATGATTGAGTACAATGCCCTGCTCGAATGTATCTGACCAGACACCTGCTGCAGCTTGAAAGGCCCCAAAAGTTCCTCACCAAAAGGATAAAGGGTCTCAAAATATGTCTTATGCTGCCCGACTGAAAGAACTCCAGCTCTATTCAGTCTCATACCGCTTGCTCAGAGGTGACCTGTGCCTGACATATAAGGCCATGTCAAACCCAGATTTGATGAATATGCTTCACCTCAAAAAATCTAGATCCCTCAGAACCACAAGGGCGGAGACTTAAACCTTGACACGGTTATAAATAGAACGTGCTGGAGGGACAGATTCATCACCCAGAGACTCCCTATGCTGTGGAACAAAATCCCGGTACATGTGAGGCAGAGCACCTCTCTGGTCTTGTTCAAGAGGAATCTTGACCAATGGATGGGAGATTGCAGATATACCCCAGGGATTACTTCAGCGCCACTGCTTGACAGAGGCACAGCAAAATGATAGGCATAGTTTTTATTCAACTAAAGGGGTGGCGAAAGCCACATAACTATGGGCTAGGCTTATAAATGCCCTTGGGCAGATAGCCTAGTATGAACCTATGAACCTATGAACCTATATATATATATATATATATATATATATATATGTGTGTATATATATATATATATATATATATATGTATGTATATATATATATATATATATATATATATATATATATATATATATATTTATATATATGGGTCTACCTGATAACACCGACATGACAAAACACCGACAACAAAATAACCGATACCACAAAACCGAAAGTTCAAAATCATGAAACTTCACATGCCCGATAAACCACAATCCTGACAGTCAACAAAACACAGACCTTATCTGAAAAACACACACACAACACAAGCAAACCAAAAACCTTACAAACCTACACAAAACCTTACATACACAACTATCTATGCACTAAGCTTAACCCAAACCCTAACCCTAAGGTCCGTCACTATTGCACGCTTACCTTACCTGCACCCTAACCCTAACTCACTTAATCCACCTCTAACCCTAAAGTCTGTCACTATCGCACACTTACCTTACCTGCACCCCAACCCTAACTCACTTAATCTGCTCCTAACCCTAAAGTCCATCACTATCGCACACTTACCTGACCCACACTCTAACGTCCCTCACTATCACACACTTACCTTACCTGCACCCTGACCCTAACGTCCGTCGCTATCGCACACTTACCTTATCATGTCAGTGTTCTCAACATCGGGCTTTTCAACTGTCGGTCTTCTCCGTTGTCGATCTTCCAGTGTCGGTTATCTCGTTGTCACTTTCGGCGTAATCAGGTAGACCCATATATATATATATATATATATATATATATATATATATATATATATGGGTCCCCTTCAGTCGATCGAATGTTTACTAGTTCGAACCACATATGGCCGAGACCATATGTTCGAACTTGTAGAAGTTCGATTGGACTGAATGAAGACCTCCGTATAGAGCAGAAAGGGAAGATTTCCCATTTCTGCAATGTTGTGTGATCTCGGAGCTGGTATATTTAAGTAAGGGTGGTGTGGGGAGTGCAGGGGGGTGTATCCCCCCTGCTACAGATGTTTAGTTTTGTGTTTTTTGTTTTATGTGTTTTTACTTCAGTGTTCTAACTTTTATGAGTTCGAACATATGGTCTCGGCCATATGTGGTTCGAACTTGTAAAAGTTTGCTCTACTGACGTAGATCTATATATATATATATATATATATATATATATATATATATATATATATATATATATATATATATATATATATATATATATATGTATTTACACATGCATTATTTATAAAGTAAATATTGAGTGTGTGGGTGTGTATGTGAAAGTGCAAGGGGAGTTGTAGTAGTGTGCACTGTATGTATCTGACAGCAATGTATAGAAATAAACTGCTGTGGCCATAATTTATTTCTTTATTTATTCAATGGGTAATAGACAAGTAACTGAGGTGTATGGAGTCAATAAAGTGACTGTAATTGGTGGGAGTGAGTGGGCATGCATACGTGCATGTGTGGTGAGGGAGTTACACTGGATTGTACTGTATGTGTCTGACAGCAATGAGCTAAAATAGTACTGTGGCAATTATTTATTAATTTATTTTTTCATATCTTCAAAGTCATCTGTGCCTGGCACAGCCTGGCAGTTAGCATAAAGGATTAATGGTCTGAGCTGCTGTGACCTTCTTCCACATGGATCACTCTCCTGAAAAGGAGCACTTTGCTCAGGCTTGACAAACAGACAAACAATGTGAGGTGTGCACAGTCAATAAAATGGCTGTAACTGGTAAGTTTGTGTGTGTGTGTGTCTATGTGGTTTGGGGATTAGTTTGCAATGGGTAGGACTTTGTGTTTCTGACAGCAACAAATTGAAATGCATTACTGTATTACTGTGACCCTTATTTATTTATTAATTTTCTCTGCATCATCTCTGATGTTAACAGTCAAATGAGTGGCTATAATCTGTGGGCACATGTAAGTGCATGTGTGGGGAATTACAGTGGTTGCATTATGTGTCTGACAGCAATGAGCTGAAATACATTATATGGCCCTGTTTGTTTATTTATACATTTCCTTATTTATTAATTTGATCATAATCAGACATCTACTGTGTACACAGTCAATTAAGTGGCTATAACTGATGGGTACTGATGGAGGGTATAAATGAAAGTAACCGACCCTGGCTGTTGTTTGATAGTTAAAAGTAATTGATAATCGAGTTGCTGGCTACTGAGACTTGTCTGCATACATCAACTGGACGTAAGCTGATTTAAGTATATTTTCTGCACTTATTTAAGATTTGAGTGAGTAAATATTGTGTGTCTTGCATTCAGTAAATATTGTGTGTGTCTCTGAATCTCTGCAGTAGTTGTTAGACTGCTGTGAAATTCCTTTGTTACGTGTTAATTAGCTTGGGGGTTTCTGCTAGCATTAAAATCTGTGTTGGTTACATTTCTAGTAATCATTTTAAATCAAGTTGCTGGCTACTGAGACTTGTCTGCATACATCATCTGGACATAAGCTGATTTAAGTATATTTTCTGCACTTATTTAAGATTTGAGTGAGTAAATATTGTGTGTCTTGCATTCAGTAAATATTGTGTGTGTCTCTGAATCTCTGCAGTAGTTGTTAGACTGCTGTGAAATTCCTTTGTTAAGTGTTAATTAGCTTGGGGTTTCTGCTACCATTAAAATCTGTGTTGGTTACATTTCTAGTAATCATTTTAAATCAAGTTGCTGGCTACTGAGACTTGTCTGCATACATCAACTGGACATAAACTGATTTAAGTATATTTTCTGCACTTATTTAAGATTTGAGTGAGTAAATATTGTGTGTCTTGCATTCAGTAAATATTGTGTGTGTCTCTGAATCCCTGCAGTAGTCCCCCCCCCCCGTTTCTGGTTGTGGTGTTAATCTTGGGTGGCTTTGGAATTGCCCGCCCCTGCTGTAAATCTCTTTTTGCACACTCCCCCTGGACCCATCTCATTCGCTCATTTAACTGAGTACAGTGAGATCATATTTTGATTTTGGATATTCTTACCAGTCCCATCTCCTCTGCAGTGTACAGAGAGAGCACTTGGGAAGGGTATTCCCCTATAGTATCTTAATCTGCTCTGTTTCCTCCATCTCAAAAAAAAAAAAATAAATAAATAAATTTTGCACTTCATCTGCCTTACTGTATTTGTGTTTCTTCCTACTTTATTACCTTATTTTGCTTTTGCCTCTTTTAACATTTTAAAGTGGAACCTGTGTGCTGAAAGACAGCCTTACAAGACTATCTGCAAATATATAGAGCTGAGTATATTTTTCTGTATTATTCTGTATTATAGAGCTAAATTGTTGCTTAGATATCTGTTGTCTTACTGTTCTGCAAATATACAGAGATCAGTATATATTTTTTTGGTTTTATTATTTGCACTCTGATTCCTCACATCTCTGTTGAAACTGTCTTCCCCACACCCCCCATTTTGGTTTCTATAGCTTGTGTGTTGTTAACTCAAGGTTCCCTTAATTTGAACTGTTAATAGCAGCAGCCTGCATTTAAAGTGGAACCTGTGTGTTGAGAGACAGCCTTACAAGACTATCTGCAAATATATAGAGCTGAGTATATTTTTCTGTATTATTCTGTATTATAGAGCTAAATTGTTGCTTAGATATCTGTTGTCTTACTGTTCTGCAAATATACAGAGATCAGTATATTTTTTGGTTTTATAATTTGCACTCTGATTCCTCACATCTCTGTTGAAACTGTCTTCCCCACCCCCTCATTTTGGTTTCTATAGCTTGTGTGTTGTTAACTCAAGGTTCCCTTAATTTGACCTGTTAATAGCAGCAATCTGCATTTAAAGTGGAACCTGTGTGTTGAGAGACAGCCTTACAAGACTATCTGCAAATATATAGAGCTGAGTATATTTTTCTGTATTATTCTGTATTATAGAGCTAAATTGTTGCTTAGATATCTGTTGTCTTACTGTTCTGCAAATATACAGAGATCAGTATATATTTTTTGGTTTTATAATTTACACTCTGATTCCTCACATCTCTGTTGGGACTGTCTCCCCCCCCCCTCATTTTGATTTCTATTGCTTGTGTGTTGTTAACTCAAAGTTCCCTTAATATGAACTGTTAATAGCAGCAGCCTGCATTTAAAGTGGAACCTGTGTGTTGAGAGACAGCCTTTCAAGACTATCTGCAAATATATAGAGCTGAGTATATTTTTCTGTATTATTCTGTATTATAGAGCTAAATTGTTGCTTAGATATCTGTTGTCTTACTGTTCTGCAAATATACAGAGATCAGTATATATTTTTTTGGTTTTATAATTTGCACTCTGATTCCTCACATCTCTGTTGAAACTGGTTCCCCCCCTCCCTGTTCTTGGTTGTAGTTTAAATTTGGTGGCTTTTGCAGTGCCCGCCCCACTGTAGATTTGATCTAGGACACTCCCCCAGTCCCATCTCTTTACCGCATTCTACCTAATAAACCCTTTCTGCACTTGCTTTTAGTCCTTTTTAATTTAATCAAATTTTTTCAAACTGTGTGTGGACTAATATTGTGACATACTCAAGTTTGCCAGCTTGCACTGCATGTGAATTGTTTTTACTACTGTTTTTGCTACTTTTCTGAAAAAAAAATGTATCTGCTTTTACTGTATTTGTGTTTCTTCCTACTTTATTTTGCTTTTGCGTCATCTTGAAAGTACTCAATTGTATTTATTACTGCTTGGTGTATCTCATTCTAAGCCTTTTAGTTTAAGCACTTGGGCTTCAGACCAGTTGTTTTACATTAAGAAGGTTTGTGGTCTGCACTGTGGTGGCAGAACAGGTAGCTTACATCCTTCTAAGTTGGGAACTGCTGATTGAGGGCTCAGTGTCTGTTATTCTAAAAGTGTATTAATTCTGGTTTAAGCACTTGGGCTTCAGGCCAGTTATTTTAGATTAGAAGGGTTCGTGGTCTGCACTCTTGTGGGAGGAGAGGCTGGACTCTGCCCTTCTGAGTTGGGAATTTCTGGTTAAAGGCTTATAGTGCTTGCATATTTGAACTGCTTCTTACTGAAATTGGTACACCTTGTTTGCTGTAGCATAGACTACATCCAGGCCTGCTGAATCTAGCTTTGTTTGTATAACTTGAGCACTAATCCAGGCATTCTTTAAAGTATTCAATTGTATTTATTACTGCTTGGTAGTAACTTGATTAAAGTGTAGCTATCATTCTAAGTCTTTTGGATTAAGCACTTGGGCTTCAGACCAGTTGTTTTACATTAGGAAGTTTTGTGGCCTGCACTGTGGTGGCAGTACAGGTAGCTTACATCCTTCTAAGTTGGGAACTGCTGATTGAGGACTCAGTGTCTGTTATTCTAAAAGTGTATTAGTTCTGGTTTAAGCACTTGGGCTTCAGGCCAGTTATTTTACATTAAGAAGGTTCGTGGTCTGCACTCTTGTGAGAGGAGAGGCTGGACTCTGCCCTTCTGAGCTGGGAATTTCAGGTTAAAGGCTTATAGTGCCTGCATATTTGAACTGTTTCTTACTGAAATTGGTACACCTTGTTTGCTGTAGCATAAACTAGATCCAGGCCTGCTGAATCTAGCTTTGTTTGTATGCTTGTTGTTTGTTTGCTTGTTATTTCCCTGAAACGCTAATTCCACCTGAAACACGGCTTTTCAGTGCTTCTGTGGATCCCTATTGATATCTGCATTGCTTACTGTACTTATTTCCTTGTTTCACTTGAAAGAAAGTTACTGTTTGTCGTTTTTGCATTTAAGTTACCTGTAACACATTGCATTTAAGTTACCTGGCACTTGCTCACTAAAGCAATTATATAAGTCAGCACTAAATAATTAAAAGCACTACACCCTCACAATCTCCCCTTGAGTACTTTGTTCCCCATTAGCCCTTTTTTTTTCAATTATAAAGGAATTCCCAATACTATTCTAGCATGTCCAAAGGTCAGTTGTCAATCTCCTCTCCGGTCCAGCTGGTGAATCTGGGAATCTTGAGGCAATGTTACAACTGCCTCATGTACACAGACAACCCTCTCCTCCTCCCAAGAAATTCCAACACATGAGAGAGATGCAACCATATAGCCATACTGGAGGCTAAGCTCTCTCAACTCAGTACTGGTGAAACCAGTCAGGAGGAGAAGGAAACCACACTCACTACAATTCCAGTCTCACATAGACCTACCACGACAGCAAACCAAACACATAAACACACAAAAACATACTCGGAGGCTCTAAATAAAAATCTGCCTAAGCAGCAGAGACCTCCAAAGCAGACACCCAAGCAACCGCTACCCCAAAACAAAACACGTGCAATACATAGCTCACAAAGCCAGTGTGCCGAACAGTCACAGCCCTTAAGGCTAAACAACATATCTGATACACTTGTAATAGGTGACTCTATCGTCAGGCACACTGACGTCCCACTCACCAGGCTGAACAAGGAGAAGGTCATGGTGAGCTGCCTGTCGGGTGCTAGGATCTGCCACATAACACAAACACTCAGGTCACTCCAAGGCAAGTACAAATATGACTCAGTCATTGTCCATGCTGGTGTGAATGACCTGAGACGTACCTCCCTGGACTACATGAAAAGAGACATAGAGGAGCTCTCTGAGCATGTAGCCCAGGCCGGTATGACCCTGACCTTGAGTAGCATCTTACCCTCACCAAGAATGATGCCACAATATGAAGACAAGATGATCAATTTCAACAATTGGCTTAAGTATTGGTGTCATTGAAAGGGGATCCAATGCCTGTCATCCTGGGATGACATGCTCGACAAGCCATGATGCTTCGCTAGGGACGGCTTGCACCTGTCACCCCTGGGCTTTTGGATACTGACAAAGGCTATTGCTACCCCCATAGTGTCTTTTTTAGGCAAGGCTCAAAAGACAAACCCACCTCCATAGGTATCACAAGGGATAAGAAACTAAGAGTAATGCTACTCAATGCCAGAAGTCTAAACCTCAAGATGCATGCACTCGAAACTCTCCTTAGCATGGAGAACATCGATATCTGTGCAGTAACAGAAACCTGGTTCAAGGCTCCCGAGAGCACCCCAGCACTACCAGGTTATACCTCATGCCATGCTTTTTGGCCTCAAAACTTGGACCAAACCACAAAAGGAGGGGGGGTATCAATATTCGTCAAAGATACCCACACCTCCAGGTTGGTGGCACAGCATGAAGCATCAGAGACTATCCATGTGCAACTAACAGTGGGTAAAACTGCCTTCCAGTTTATAGCCTGCTACAGACCACCCTCCCAAACCCAGGAATCCCACTCGGCCTTCCTGAGAACACTGGAAAATATGAAGTTCTCTCCAAACACCATTATATTGGCCGACTTCAACTACCCAAACATAGACTGGGAGCATTACTCTAGCTCCAACACCCTAGCTCAAAGGTTCCTAGAATTTATAAACTCAAATGCTATGGAACAACTTGTTACCACTCCCACAAGAGGGGAAAACATACTGGACCTGATCATCACCAACATGGGGACTCTATGCTCCAGACCAGAAGTGTATCCCTCATTGGTAAGATCAGACCATAAACTAATCTCACTGGATATTCACATCCAGACTCCACCCCCTGCCCTGAAAACCACAGTGAATAACTTCTCTAATGCAAATTTCACACTCCTCAAAACTGAGGTGGAATCCTTCAAAGCCTGTGGAAAATACGGCCCAGACCGCAGAATCCTTTATAAACGCATTCTATGAACACCTTCAGGAATGCATGGATCATGCAATCCCAAATAAAACCAAGTCCAAATCCTCCAAAGGCAGACGTCCTGTCTGGTGGACCCCAGCCATAAACAAACTATACAATAGAAGGATGAAGCTACTGCATTATAGAGCAAAATCCCAAAAAGGTAAGGCATCTCTGATCAGTATTAGCAAAAAACTACGGGCAGTCATAAAATCGTCTAAGGCCAGCTTCGAGAGAAAAATTGCATAGGACATTAAGGATAATCACAAGGCTTTCTTTAGTTATGTTATGAACCTGGGTGGGAATTCCCAGATATGCTCAGAATTAGTCCAAAATGACAAAAAATACACCGAACCCAGAGACATTGCCAACATCCTAGCTGACAGGTTCAGCAAACTTCTCCCCTCCCACCAAAAGGGCAAATATCTATCCCAGCAGAGTGCTGCCCCCCTGACATCTCAGATGCTCAGGTAAGAGCTGCCCTCTCCAAAGCAAAAAACACAGCATCAGTGGGACCAGATGGTGTGCCGGGCTGCATCCTACATGAACTCCAAGAAGAGCTAAACACAAACATAAAACTACTGTTCAGTCTCAGCCTTACTACAGGATATGTACCCAAAGAGTGGTGTACAGCAACAGTAGTCCCTCTCCACAAAGGTGGTGCCTCAACAGATCCTGGAAACTATCGCCCCATAAGCCTGACTAGCTTGGTCTGCAAAGCTATGGAAAGGATCATCATGGACCTCATAAATAAAGATATTGGGGACCTACAGACACTGGATCCTACCCAGTTCGGCTTTGTTAAGGGCAGATCCTGCCTCTTAAACCTGGTTGATTTCTTTGAAACAGTCACCAAGGCCATTGACGAGGGGAAGGTGGTCCACACAGCCTATCTGGACCTCACAAAAGCCTTCGATACAATACCCCACTTGGGCATTATAGATAAGCTCACCAGCTTAAATATAAACCCCTATGTCACTAGATGGGTTGCAAACTGGCTCAAGGACAGAACCCACATAGTTAGAATTGCTGAAGCCATGTCAGACTCCAAACCAGTTACAAGTGGCGTCCCACAAGGCTCAGTCCTGGGACCTCTCTTGTTCGGTATATATTTCTCGGAGGTACAGGCCAACACGGAAGGACTGTGGCTGACCAAGTTTGCAGATGACTGCAAACTGGGCGCCATAATCGACACTCCAGCTGACACAAGCATCCTCCAAAAGGGCCTAATAGAAACAGACAACTGGTGCTAGAGCCATGGCCTCAAGCTAAACGCCAAAAAGTGTATAGTCATCCCCTTTGGCAAAAACAGTGTCCACAAATTACCACATAGGTGGTAATCCATTAAGTACAGAAGAAGTAATTAGGGACCTGGGGACCCAAGTTGATGGCAATCTCTCATTTGACAACCACGTGGCCAAAGTGGTTAGAAAAACATTTTATATAGCCCACCTAATCATGAAGGGATTCACATCTAGATCAGGGGAGGTAATCGTGCCTCTTTACTCATCCCTCATCAGGCCCATAATTGAGTACAATGCCCCTTTTGGGATGTACCTTACCAGACACCTGCAGCAACAGGAAAGACCCCAAAAGTACCTCACCAAGAGGATCAAAGGGCTCAAACAGATGCCATATGCTGCCCGGTTAAAGAAACTCCAGCTCTACTCAGTGGCATACCGCCTGCTCAGAGGCGATCTGTGCCTGATGTATAAAGCCATGTCCAACCCGAATTAATGGACATGCTGCACCTCAGAAAATCCAAATCCCATTGAGCTACGTCCCCGAGAAACTTGAACCTCAGCACTGAAATAAATAGGACATGCTGGAGGGACAGATTCATAACCCAGAGGCTCCCTTCACTCTGGAATAAAATCCCAGTCCAGGTTAGACAGAGTCCCTCATTGACTCTCTTCAAGAGGAATCTTGATGAGTGGATGGGAGATCATAGGTTTACCCCGGGTATCACTTCTGTGTCACTGTTAGACAGAGGCACAGTATACTAACCTCGAAAAAGGGCATAGCAAAATTAATTTGAAATGGGTGGCGAAAGCCGAACACACTCTGGCTAGGCTAATAAATGCCCTAGGGTAGATAGCCTAGTATGAACCTATGAACCTATGAATCTGGCTTGGCAGGACTAATGGGCTGTTGAGAGAAACATGCTAAAATTCATCATCATGGCCATTATTTTTTTTTTTTATCAGAATCAGACACCTGAGGTATATATCCAAATATCACCAAAGTGAAAAACCAAAACAAAAGGAGTCCAGGAAAAAGGTTTATTAAAACACTCTAGCGCCTTGGCAACGCATCATCAATCAAGTGACTATAATCACCTTGTATGTCCAAAATGAAGTTTAAAATAGATTTAGAATGTATTCTGAAGAGGTCTACAGCTGCTAGTCTATTCAGCACATGCAGTAGTGTATGGTCAGTTGTTTATGTAAATTTGCAATCATGATCAAAAGATGCCCTGTCAAAATATAGCTTCACCCCATTCCATTTAGTTCTGCCCATTTGATTGTTTTCTACAGTCCCCATAACTTTGAAGTCACTAGTTGTCACTGATCTATACCCTTTTGTGAGCATGGAACTAACAAATATGTGTTCATTATTTCTGCCTTGTATCACCATCAGTCCACATTCTCTGCTTAGGCAGTTGCTGACTTTTATTTCCCAAATTCTCACTTTATCCCTGTTTGTGGATACCTGATCTGACAGTTTTGCCTCATATGTTAGTTCTAATCAGTGGTGGCTGGTGACTTCAAATCAAAGGGGGGCTGCAGGAGACAGCTGAATGGGTGAGGTCAATGGGAAGGGGTGCGGCCAACTAGAAAGGGGAGGAGCTATGCTCAAAACCACAAAAACTAAATATACTGCCCTGGGTGCCAAACCGTCATTATGAGAGTCCAATCAAAACAAAATGAAGTGTAGAAGAATAAAAATATTTCAATGCATTGGCTGCATGACAGCTTAATATCTAGATGGAAACAAAAAAGTTTGTGAGGCATGAAAAAATAAATTACTTTTTTTTAAATACATTAATGGAATGCCAGTCAAAATCAAGTATAAGAAAAACAAGCAGCACTCAACTCAAACCACTTCTTGCACTGCAGTTCTAATTATAATTTATATTCAGCTTTATTAAAGTACCAAGTAACATGCTGAAAGTGGAAATCTCTGATGCCCCCACTTGTAAAAATGTTCCTTATCCAAAAAAATACCTGCTGCCTGACATCTACTTGTTTTATGGGGAAAACATGATCAAAGTAAAAAATGAAAAGCAAACAAGAAATAAGCTCAAGATACATTGCTTAAAAAGATTACTGTACAGGTTATGGACCACACTAAAAGGATTACTGTACAGGTTATGGACCACACGATTGGCATTCTGTTTACGGGTAAAGCCTGCAGAGATGACTGGAAGTCTCCAAGTGTAATGAGACTCTTAAAATAATGTAATCCTTTCCTTTATTACAAATACTGGCATATGCATTTCAATACCCAAGGCTTATACATTATCTATTTAAGTATTCTCTACATGGCAACAGAAAGGCTTTCAATGTTGGCAATTCTTTAACAGTATGCTTATTAAAGCTTACTTGCATCTTGCAATCTCAGCCAAGCTTACCTAATGGTCATTAAAGTATTGCTACTTAAACACAGAGCAACAGGCACTTTGAGTAATAAGCATAAATCAACAGTACAAAAAATATGACAGAAACCAGACCATTCTGTAAAAATCAAGGACAGATGAAAAGCCACTCTAGTACTTGTGTCTACCTTGGATGGGGGGGGGGGGGGTACTCTGCACATTTACACAGCATAACTGCTCCTTGCCTTGCTTCGATACATCCAGAGTCACTACATGGGGGAGTGGGGTGCAACAAGTATGTCACAGTTTGAAATGTCTCTGGCTGACTTGTGATGGCTCTGACACATTTGTCATACCTCTCAACCTCAGAGCAAGAAATCTGGACAAAGCCATACAAAGAAATGGGACAAAGGCCCAAAAATAAGGACAATTTTTAAAATATTGCTCTTATAAACTTAGAAAGATAATAGAGGTCTTGCACTAGTATGAATTTTCTGAATGGTATGAAATCTGAAACTCAAATGTCTGTCATTATTTTTTAACTTCAGTCTTTAATGATTTGTCACTAATTTGCAAAAAAAAGCACAATTTTATGAAAAATGGACCAAAAATGTGATGTAAAAATATAAAATAGCAACACAATACAGCTGGGAACCTGCCAAAGAAGGGATACTTTAATATTAGTACTGCTAACTTGAGCAGCTGACAAAATAAAAGAATCTACATGCATTTCTGAAATAAAAGTAATCTAACTGATTATTACAGTTATTTCTTAATTATAAACCCTCCATGTTTTCTTCCAAAATTGCTATTTTACGGAGGGATCATTAGGGGAAGAGCAACATTTTGAGCCAAAATCAAGGACAGTTGAGAGGTTTGGCTATGCCTAATTCTATAAAGCAATTTATTTGCATGTACCTCTCAACCTGTTAATGCAATAAATCTGGACAAGGCCAAATATATTGGAACATATAAACAGTACTAAAAATTGCTCTTGTATAAACTGAGACAGTTGATAGAACAAGTCTTACTTTAGCATGCATTTTTCTGAAGGTTATGAAGTCTGAATCTCAGTGTGTCATTGTTTAGTGACTTAATTCCTAAATGATTTGCCAGAAAAACACAAATTTTATGAGGAACAAACCAAAAATAAGAAGCAAAAAATCTATTCATTCTTTGAAAATCTGGACAGTTGGGAGGTATGGTTCAGCTGGGGCTGCCTAAGTCTGCCGCCCTTCCCCCTCACAAAACCATGGTCGAATGGAGCCTCCCCCTGCAGCCATTCCAATGATCCATTACTTGGCTATTTCACTCCATTTACCATAAACACTAACGTGCATACTGATTTACTTCTATGATGATTTGAACTTCATTTGAAAGTTTTATTTTGCATTTTACAGAACAAACACTAAGACATCTGCTAAACAAACTTGGCATTAAAACTTCTCTGCCATTGAAACTCACATTCATTGAAACAACATTGAAACCCACATTCAAAGAAAATACATTTTACCCGTGGCAGATAAAGATTAATTCTGGGCTGTTTTTAAATCATAGGCCCCTTGCATATGAAACATACATGTGCTCTTTGATACACCTTCCTATTGCTTTGAACATTTTTTCCAGTAAACAATGAAACAAAATGCATGCACCAATGGCAAAACTGCCCAATTCAGAACATTTCCATCATAAAAAGTCTACTCAAACGTCTACAGTCCACTATTATCAGTAAATATGCACAATTCTACAGTCCACCATTATCAGTAAATATGCACAATCTCTGAAGTAGTAAAAAAGTCATCTAAATAATTCCATATTAAATAAATCTGTAATGAAGAGGTTGCTGCTAGCAATCACCTTTATATTTCATGGTTTCATCGAAAAATAAAGTGTCTGATGCCCCTGAGGAATAAATTGCCTAAATTACATTAAAAATAAGCTAGTAATATTGCAATAGGAAATGGATGGCAAACTGATAACAGGCTCGTAGTTAGTATCTTAACTTTCAGTACGGCAGCATTCACCCCTTATGGGAGTAGAACCAACAACCTTCTGCATCAAAAGCAAGTACACAACCTGTTGTGCTATTAGCAATGCGAGATGACTTAGCATAATCAGCACTAAACTTCTCTTCCCCTGCAGCTCTCAGCTCCTTGTAAAATCTACTCAATACTCAACTACATCTCAACTTCGCAGCACAAGAAATCTGGAAAAAGCCAAATTTATTGGGGTGGGTCAAAAGGGCAAAAACCAGGGACACATTAAACATTGCTTGTATAATCTTGGAAAGCTGCTAGAATAAAATGCTGTGTTACCACCATACATTTTACTGCCAAGGTCCCTGTGCAAAAGAGTCAGAACAACATACCACTATGCCAAATCACCTGCTTTGTGAAAGAAAAATGCTGTGTTACCACCATACATTTTACTGTCAAGGTCCCTGTGCAAAATCACGCCAAATCAGCTGCTTTGTGAAAGAGAGGAAGACGGAAACTTAAATGGCTATCATTTAATGAATTCAGTTCTCACCATAGCTGTCAACTTCTTAGCACAAAACACCTGGACAAACCCAGTAATGAGGGAATACAGCCCTCAAACATATTCAGTGAATTCAGTTCTTGCCATAGCTGTCAACCTTAAGCACAAAAAACCTGGACAAAGCCAATAACAGGGTAATACAGTCAGAAAAATAAGGACAAATTTCAAACAGTCATCTTATAAACTTAGAAAATTGCTATAATAAAAGGTTGTGTTACTATATATTTATTGCTAGAATAAAAAGTTGTTTTACTATGCATTTTCTGAAGAATATGAAGTCTGAAATTCAAATGCATGTCAATTTTACTTCTGATGGAACAAAAACAATTTTCAGCAGAGGCCCAGGGTGAAATACTGTAGACAAGTCATGGCAGGACACCAGAGCAAATCCACACAAACACAGGGATAAGATGCAGACTCCACACGGAAGGCACCCCAGCCAAGAATCAAACCAGAAAACCTATAGCTGTGAGGCAACAATACTGCCAATGCACCATCAGATATGTAAGGAATTAAACATTCAGAAACCTGAAGTCTGAAATTCAAATGCCTGTCAATTTTATTTAACATTTGTTAATCAGGACAGTCTGACTTGGAACAAAAAAAAAATTTTCAGCAGAGGCCCAGGAAGAAATAATGCAGACATGTCTTTGTAACATGGGAGGAGACAAAAGCAAACCCACGCACGCACAGGGAGAAGATACAGACCCCACAAAGACGGCATCCCAGCCACGAATCAAACCTGAGAACCTGCAGCTGTGAGGCAACAATGCTACCACTGCACCATCAAATATCAAGCATTGCAACATTTACAAACCACAGATATTATGAGGAACAAATCAGATCAAATATGAGGCAAAAATCTGCAATTTTTTTACAAATGGTGGTGGGTAGGGAATTCACCTCTTTAACACCTGCATACAAGGTACAGAGTTCAAGTCTGAGGTATTCCCTACCACACCACCATGAGTCTAACCACCAGTATATTGCACCTGGTGCATTTTCACACACATACACACATGCACACACACATTTACCTGTAGCATAAATCCAAATCTCTATCCACACACTTACCTGTAGCATAAATCCAAATCCCTATCCACACACTTACCTGTAGCATAAATCCAAATCCCTAGTAGATCTTTCCCTGTAGCATAAATCCAAATCCCTGTCCGAAAGTACAAAAACCCGCCCATGCACATCCCTGTCACGAGATCTTCCCCTGACGAGATGGCAGCAAACTCCAATCCACATCAGACTCTGCCCGTCACGAGATCGATGCCCGACGAGACTGCAGCAAATTCCAGACTGCTGACATTGTAGTCCGACCCAGCGAGTTCCAGGACAGTCTATGCAGTTTAAAACTGCATAGACTTCTGGGAGCTCCGTTCTTCATGTTTCCCAGTCAGGACTGCTGCTGAGACAATCTGCGCATGCTCCAGACTGTCTTAGCAGCAGTCCGGACTAGTGCGCATGCGCGAAAGTCCGCGTTTTTTTTTATTTTTTTATTTTTAATTCTTTATTTTTCTTTATTTTAAGTTGAGGGGGCTGCAGTCCGGCAGTCCAATAGCACGGGCCGCCCCTGGTTCTAATGCAAACTGACAAATGCTTGTTATGGATATTAGATATGATACATCACAATGTACAATGCAGCAGGAGGGTAACTAAGATGTGGTTTATCCAGGAACCCATCAGCAAAATCTCATTTTATTATTGTTTTGCCTTTCTATATATTCTTTCATCACTGTTTTGTGATCTGCCTCTTGGCCACTGTGCTGTCTTTTCCTGCTTTAAGCACATAAAGAATCACATGTAATAGTGAAATACATTTTATCTGAGAGACACAAACAAGAAAACTGAAAATATCTGGAATGACAACTGTAACCAGACATTTTTTCGACTGTTTAGTTTTCTTTTATCATTATTGTTTCTATAAAATGATGCCTTGACCATATTTAGGTCAGAGCTTCAGGTAGCTGCCATAACAAATGCTGATGAAATCTAAAAATGATGCTGATAGTTATAGTGCCAAAATGATAAGAGATACTACTTGTGATGTATTAGGTTTATTACTAAAATCAAGACCACTGACTTGCAAGTAACAATGTTGTAGAAGTGAAGGCATCCATCTGACCTGGAAGAGATCATACTTTCCCAGTCTCATGCACACATAATTGTTCAAGGAACTATGTAGAGAACTGTCTGTAAAAGAACTGGTCATACCTCCATACCCTTTACCCACAAACTGGGAAAGTGAAAGACAGATGTGATTCATTTAATGTATCATTTATACGTGCTTTGTCTCGTTAAGCAGATTTTCTGTGTTTGAGAACAGACAAGTAAAAGGTATTTGAGATCATGTGCCACCTAAGCACTGAAGAAATTGGAATAATATATTCTGATATTGAATTGATGGTTTTCTGTCCATTAAGAAGTTTTACTTACCTTTACTTTAAGTACATACTTTTATCTCACCTGACTCACCCTACTGTGCCTGCATGTAACCCACAGATGTGTGTATGTATGTATGTATGTATCTGATCTATCTTTCTATTTGTACACACACACACACACACACACACACACACACACACACACACACACACACACACACACATGCACATGCACAGACACGCACACACACACACACACACACACACACACACACACACACACACACACACACACACACAAACACACACAGCATGCGCATTCACACTAATAAATTTTTTATAGGTGTGTGTGATTTTCAAAGAACTTACAAATAGGATTTTCTCCCCAATATATGGTAAATATACATACCTCAGAACTTTCCTACATCTTTCATCTGTCATGCTTCCTGACTCTGTAGCTTTCAGACAGAGCCACATCCATCGATAGGTGACCTAAGCAGTTGCCTAGGGCCTGTGTTAGCTGGGGGCTCCATGCTAGCCTGGGCGGGGGGCAGATAAAAAATAAAATTGTATGCAAATTAAATAAGTCTGAATACTTCTGTGAACACAGGTGGGCTTTAGGACCTAGCAGAAGACTTCTGTGAAGAGAAGGAAGGCCCAGAAACTTCAACATTAAGATTCATTTAAACTCTGGGAGATCTGACACATCAGAGCAGCCAGCAAAGCGATATGGTATCCAGCAGAGCATACATGACTAAAGCCATCAAAACAGTGAGTGCAGCAGTGTGTGTGTGTGAAATGCCCCAGTAAGGTGAGCTGTCTAGTTAAATGACTATACTCAGAGTCAAACCCTAATCCTTGATAATTGTCAAGTATGTGCCTTAATCCTCCACACAAAATGTCAGATCTCCTTTAATCAATTACTTTTTTGAGAGATGTTTTGTAAATCCCTGAGGACTGCAGTCTATCAATGTCAGTCCTAGAATTTCATAATTATGCTGTTCGATGTTAGTGGTGCAGCAAGTAGCATATTTGCCTTTGGTATAGAGGTCTGTGGGTTCTCTTCTCAGCACACCAACTTGGTTTATTTCTGATACTGCTGTCTGGCATAAGGGTGATGGGGAGTGTTGTATTACTGAGTGAGTTCTCCTTTGGATGATATACCTACTAACTATGAATCTGTTGTCTGTTTGGCAGCCAATCCATATTGTATATCACCAACACACCATTGTTAATATAAAATAGGCAATTTGATTATTTAAGGGCAGCAGGGCCTGAATTTGTTGATGAAGCACTAAAATGCAAAGTTGTTTTCCAGCAGCAACCTCTTCATTAGTTACAGATCTCGTTAATATGGAATTATTCGGATGACTTTTACTTCTGCATAGATTGTGCATATTGACTGTTAGGGGTGGATTATAATAACAGCAGTCTGAGTGGCCTTTTATGGTTGAAATGTTCTGAAAAGAGTAGCCTTGTCATTATTGGTTTATATATTTTGGTCCACTGCTTAGTGGAAAAATGTTCAAACTACAAATTTAAAACACACTCTAAAAATGGTGCTGTATTAAACAAACAATGTAATTTAATAGAATCAAGAAGGTGACTCAATCAAAAATCAACAAACCCATGCATTTTTGATTGGTCCTAAACCTGCGTGCAGAGGGTGCATAGTTTGAAAACAGCCCGAAAGTACATGCAATTCACCACAGGCCAGATGCATTTTCTATGAATGTGTTTTTTTCTGCAGTTTCAATGCATGTGAGTTTTAAGGGCAAAGAAGTTTACTGTTCATGCTAAGTTTGTTTTCATTATTAGACTATTTTTTTGTTTCGCAAATGGCCATCAGTGTATTTGTATAAAATTCAAAATAAAAGTTTTAAATTAAATCCAAATATCTGTAATTATTACAGAAGTAAAGAAGAATGTAGTATGCACACTGACAGGGTCATACAGTGTTTTATGGTAACTTTATGGTAACTGGGGAGAGAGAGAGTAGCAAGTAATGGGACACTGGAATAGCTGCTGGGCAGGGATGCTGGGGTATGGGGACACTGGGGGGGTGGGGGCACAGGGAGGCCTGATCCATTACCCTGCCTAGTGTCCCATGTGACTATGATCTGGCTCTGCAGTCAGGTGCTGCTGGGAAATGTGATCTAATTATCTGTATAAGGCAATTGTGCTGCAGTTATCAGTATATGACATGTAAACGTTGTTTTGTGCATTACTTTTGTTATTGTGAAGGAGATTATTTATGGGAGTGTTGGTAGTGTATGTTCTTATAGTACTGTCCTCACACTTTGGGGAAATATTATTCCACAATATTATATTTATACAGTAAAGAGTAGAATCATATATTCAGGCTATAGACCACCATATGAAAGCTATAAGCCTCATTGACAGACAGATACGTGCAACTGAAATAAATGATAGTCAAAAAAGGGGGGGGCATACATTCTCATGATATGTTAATATTAGTCTTGGATTTGATGGGTATCCACAGATTTACCCCTGTGGTAAGTAATATGACCTTCATCAAGCAGGCTGGCAAATCACCCCACTAAATTCTCTCGGTTATATGGCCAGGCCTTATATGGTCATCCAGACTGCCTGCCTAGTAAGAATATCTGATGAAGTCCAATTGTTTTTAAATGGACAAAAGCTAATCATTAAAGTTTCTGGTGAACTTCTATGCTCAGCTTTGGAGTTTTTGTCTTTTTCAGTTTGTGTTTTGTGTTTCTTGTGAAGAATATAAGTCTATGGATTACTTGGAAACAACATCAGAGCAATGTGTCATCAGAAATTTTGTCAATACTCATAAAAGCATATGCTACAGCTTTTGCATTCATTCATACAGACAACAAAATACTTATTATACATTTTTATTTCTAGTAACTTAACATCAGTGGTTGATATCCTCAACAACCGCCCTCCCACATTTGTATAAGATTTTTTCAGTTTATCCACACACAACCTGACTTTATCATCATCGTCCCCTTTCCTACTGCTGTGACAAGCAAAACATTCGATGATTCCACAGCCTCTCAGTGAAGAAAGATTTTGCCTTATTTCTTAAAATAGATTATTTGTAATTAGGAAATAATACCTTCTTGTTCCACTTCTGTCTTTCCTTAAAAAATGTGACGCTCTGACTTTGGTGATCATACATGAGTGAAACCTCCTGAATTTGAACAACATTCAGGAGAAAATATTCTCAGAAAAAAGCTCTCTGCACCCTCTTTACCCCCAGTACTTTTATATACTAACTCTGCAGCTGCACCACCATGAGGGAAGACAACATCCCTGGTTTATCAGCAACTCATCCTTCTGGGGAAAAGTCAGCAAGTTGTTCACTAGTGACTGCACAAATGATTATCAGTCAACAGTGTTTCAACCACAGACCTGCTCCCAGCTTACCTTCCTTTACCCTATTTCAAAAAACTTTGTATCAGTGTTTCAGATGGATGTGTTTAGTATGTTTATGGGAAAGTTTTGATAGCTGGCATGCACTGTCCGGTTGTCTATTATGATTGAATAACTGCAGTGGTATTTATCTGACATCTGAATATTATATGGCCTAAACCTCTAACTTTGCTCTAGCAGTGTGACACATTTGTTTGGATTTGGTAATGTCACAAACAAAGACAAAACTACAAAAAAAGAGTACACATAATTAGGACAGCGAAAAAAAAACAGATGCTCTATTTAGATATTCTTTGTAATGTGACACCTTTGGAAAACGTCATTTCTTTGTTAGTGATTATGTTAACAGAGGCCCATGGGGTGTCGAAAGATATCAAGAAAGTCTGCTGGAAAATGTTACCAGATTGAATGATGTAATAAATATTGTATGTGTACTTAAGCTGAAAGTTGCAAAATAACTATGAATGGAAAGCTGAAATTGTTTTCATTATATAACAGATCCTTTATGTACAGCAATAAGTTAGAAAACTGCTCTTGATTTGTGAATAGATACTTTTAGTTGTTTAATGAATAGTAATTAGGGGGTGTGATACAAAGTAATTATTTTATTGTTGTTTATTCATGAACATCCTATTTCTCATACTGCAGGCATTAGTGATGCTTGCTGATTTTTAATGACAAAAATAAAAATAAAAGTTATGTACTTACAATAACACTACATCCTTTCATTCTTGTCTGCTCAATATAGCATTTGTGGTCCTCAAACTGCTTATTGGATCCATCTTGACAGTATCAGTGCTCCAGCCACTTGTGTCTTAAGAATTTTCATTCCCATAATGCATCTGTTCCTCTAGTTACCTTATACTCCAACTGATGCCTGAAGATCTAGCTGTCTCTATGCTGCCTAGGGAACATAATTCATTGCTGAATCAAACACTCCTTGTAGTCTTACAGGAGAAGAAAGTGGGACAATGGGATAACTGTCATCATAGATGTACATGAAGGAAAGGATTTAGCATTAGATAAGTACATAACGTTCATATCCTATTCATTCAGCATGTCTGATCTGATATATTGGTCAGAATACCCAGTGACAAAGTGTCCTGGGTGGCTTCATGAAAAGAGACCTTTTGGGATTGTAGCACTGAACAAAGCTCTGGCTCTTGAGAAACAGTCCAGTTTAAAATGACTGATGAAGATGTGCATGGAGGACCAAGTGGCAGCATCACAAATGTCACTTGTTGAAGAAGATTTAAAGAAAGCTGCAGAGGTAGCTACAGCCATTGTGGAGTGTGCTTTTGGTTTGTAAGGCAAGGACTTGTTTTGTTTGGTGTAAATGAAGGAGACACAACCTGATAGCCATCTAGAGAGATAGAGAGAGGCCTTTGATACTTTTTGTCCCAGTTTACTAGGAGGGATGGAGATGAAGAGTTGTGTATCTTTTCTGAAAGGTAGACATGCAACTGTCTACAAATATCTAAGTAGTTTGTTTAAATAGTTAGGAAAAAAACACTGGAAAATGAAGGGGTCGAGATAAGCTTGGTTCTGTAGCCACCTTAAGAATGAAGGAAGGGTTACTTCTGAGTGATACCCTATCTTTGTGAAGAAACAGAGTATAAAGAATAAGTCCAGATAAAATCACTTTAGCATATCTAGGAAACTCTCTGTCTGGTAGGCTCCCTGTGGGAGGAATAAGGAGACTTTGTTGATGTTTCCAGTAATTTATTCAGTTAAGTAGGTTGATGGCTAAGTGTTCTTGTTCTGTGAAGAAGTATATAAGGAGGAGATGAAGATAAGGCTTGCAGTTCTGAGATTCTCCTGGATGATGTGATGATTACTAAGAAAAAAAACTTGTTTTCCAGGAAAGAACTTTCAGTTCTGCTGAAGATGCAGGCTTGAAGTGGGGTTTTGTTAGGGCCAACAGCACCAGATTTAGGTCTCATGAAGGTAGTGGATCTTTGATTGGTATTCTAAGCAAGAAAATCCCTTTGAGAAAGGCATTGCATAACTTGTATGAGGCAAGAGAATGATGTCCTAAATCCATATGGAAATTTATAAGTCATTGCTAGTTGAACCTTGATTCTGGAGGAACTAGAGCCAGATTAGAAAAGGAACTCTAAGAAAGTGAGGATATATGAAAAAGAAGAGGAGAAAGAAACAATGTTTTGATTATCAGCCCAGAGGGCAAATTCTTCTAGTTACTGTGATAACATTTGTATGCAGAATCCTTCTGAGAGGCTGTAAGGATTCTAATCACATCCTTGGTGAGGGATTGATCTTTGATCATTATTGGAATTGGAGGAATCAGGGAGTTCGCTTTAGGTTCAGGTGATGCTTCCTGGATGGGTGGGTGATTAGACCCTAGATGGGATCCAGGAACCAAGGGAATTCCGCAAGACTGGGTTTCAGAAGGGGAATCAGATTTGTCTGGGCCTGAAGGTGGCTACAAGGATAATCATCTCCTAGCACTTCATTGCTTTCTGCAGGAACTTGGAAATTAAGCAGAGAGGGTTGTAAATATACAGCAGCCCCAGAGGCCATTGCTTAGATAGAACATCCCTTGGTGATTATCCAGGTGGAGAAATCAAGGCAAAGAACTTGCTGCTTTTGGTGTTGTTGTGAAAAGTGCACAGAGCACAGCAAAGGGTGCTCCAATGATAAAAAAAAAAATACCTACCATTGGATTAAGGGAATACTCATGAGGTATGAGGAGCAACCTATCAACCCCATCAGCTAGGCAATTTAAAACACTGGGGATGTGTGTTGCAACAAGAAAGTAGTATAAGGCCATCAACCTTTGCCAAACCTACATTGCTTCCTGACATAATGGGTATGACCTGGTTCCTCTGTGCTTTTTTATATACCAAACTACAGTCACATTGTCCATCTGGATGGAGATCACATCATGGTAAAGTGGTCTTGCAGTTACTGCAATACAAGGAGGACCGCCCTTAACTGTAAGACATTTATGTGTGAATTCTCATCTGTGCTCGACCATTAAACTTGTACCATTATTCCCCTCATAATGGTACCCCCACCCAGGGAGGAGGCATACATGGTCACTGTTGCTACTGGGTTTGAGGTCATGAAGGGCTTTCCCATGGCAAACAGTAGTGATTTTAGTCATCACCTTAGATGAGGTCTGTATGAATATGCAATGACAATGACCTTGGAGAGAGAAAGTGCAGGCATTGAGATCACTTGGCATGAAGACACCACTGCAAGATTTGCATGTGAAAATGTCTAAAATGAATAATTAGAACAGATGAAGACAAGAGAACCAGGACTCTCAGAACTAGAGCTGTGGAGGGACAAGTGTTGAGAAGAGAGGGCTGGATGGCAGTTCTCAAGGTCTGAAGTCTTTCCAGTGTTAAAAAAAAGAACACACAAGTTGCAACCTCAACCATGTGGGGTAAGGGGCTTAATGACCACATCTCCATTACTCTGGCACTGAAATTATTGGCAATGGACCCTAAGAAACACAAAACTAATATTAACAAACAATAGGGAGGTCCTAATTATATTAATTTAATTATTTATTTAACTATTTATTTATTCAATTTTGTATATTCATATGGTTTTAAAGTAATATATATATATATATATATATATATATATATATATATATATATATTTTTTTTTTTTTTTCAACAACACATTTTTTATTATAAATATAATATTAATATATATTTAATAAGCCATTTTAATATTCTTAACATTTGTCACATGAATATTTATATTATATTACATTATTACTTTTTATTCGATTTACTTTATTTTATTCTATTTTATTATACAAATATTAATAAATTAATTTGAACATTTACATCTTATATATGTATTTCTCAAATGGTAATAGTATAATAATATTGTTCAACATATTTATCTATTAATACACTTTTTTAAAATACATTTTTAATACCTTAATATTTCAGTAGCTTAAAAGGGTGCGTTATTAGATTTTTTAACACACCTTGCTCAGAATATATATTTATATACGTCACCATCAATTTCTTCTAACATTATTTATTTCTCTATGTATTCGTTCATGTATCTCTTGTGCATCTCTTTGGATATGTTTTGCTATAGTAGCTTAGGGGTGATTATTTGTAACACACCAATGTGTTACCTTGTTATTTATTACTTATATTTACACAAGACATATGATGTTATATTTTAGTATTGGTATTTATGGTACAGGGTTTAGATACAACTCGTACGATTTTGTAACAGTAGCTTAGCCTATTGCTATTGTTTATTGAATTATTGTGTTTTTGGTAGCATGTATTTTATGCATCTTATGGTGTCTTAGTATTCTCAACATAAGCTAGCCCTTTAACAATGAATTCAACAATTATACAATTAATGATGTGATGTTGTTTAACCAATGACTGGCAAATACTGTTTATAAAAAGATGAATTTCTGGAAGGCAACTAGATTCTGAAGAAGTCTCCGCATGGAGATGAAAGCGGTCAATCAGTTAACTTTTTAAAATTGTTTAAAAACAGTTTTTTATTTATTTTATTGTGTGGTTTCAACAATAAACCTATTCATTTTCAACACTTGTTTGTTTACATTGGATTACTAAAGAACTGGTTGGTTCGTGGGTATACAAGACAGCCTTTATTGCACCGGAGCAGCGTTGTAGGAACTGTGTTAAAAAAAAAGAAAACAGAGAATGGGTAGTGTCTAGTCTGCATCATATAAACATAATAATAAGAGTAGGTACCATAATGAATTGCTGAAGGTAGACTGTTACTCCCAGGAGTTGCAAAGAAAGAGAAGATAGTATCTGGCTTTAGTAAGAATTTTTTCGGTGGGGCATCTAAGAGCTAGTCATCTAGATATGGAAAGATCTTGTACCCCTTGATTCATAGATGAGCTGTTACAATAACAATGCATTTGGTAAACACCCTGGAGGCTGTGATGAGACTGAATGACAAGACCATGAGCTGATAGTGACTGGCTTCTGTCAAGAAGTACAAAAAGAAATTCTTGACTCCTTCATGATTTTTATATGAAGGTAATCATCATGGAGATCTATAGACCACATCCAAGCATTCCTCCTGAAACTGGGTAGAATTGATTGTCCAGTGACCATTCTAGAGCAGGATTTGCAAATGTATCTGTTTAGGAGGCTTGGTCCAAGATGGGCCTTAGGTCCTGAGTTTTCTTGCAAACCAAAAAGAACCTTGAATCACCATCTGTGGTCTTGTGGGGTCTCTTGGATCTCTCTTTTTTTCTGAAAGAATGTTTATCTGTTTTTGGGCCACTTTTGCCTGATTTGGTGGAATATCCATCAATGGCTTGATGCGATGTGGTGGGGTAGGAAAAAGTGTCCAGATATTGTCCCTCTTATATACTTGCCCAGTGTGATGGCCTGTCACTTAGTGGGGTGAAGGCAAAGACATCCTCTGACTGCCTTCAGAGTGGAGCAGTCAGGCAGACATTTAAGGATACTGTACTGTTGCTTATGATATCAGGGATACTGTTGCTTATGATCTAAAAAAGTGCTGCATCCCCAACTTTGCAGAACCCCATGCCTATAGGCCGGCATCTGTTAAAAGGGTCTGGCAAACAGGGCTGAATCATCAAAGGGAGTGTTACTGATGGACACCTTGAAGTTGTGTACAAAGTCGTATAGGAACAGCCATGTTTGGTGCCTCATTGCTCTGCCAGATCCAGCTGCCCTAGGTGCTCCATCCATCACCTTGTGCATTAGGCAAATGAAGAGGTCAGTACTATTAGACATAGTAGTCAAGGTGTCCTCAGGTTGCTTACTGGACTCCATCATGAGAGGGTTCTTCAGTGTATATAAAGCCTGTTGAGACAAATCTCTCTGGAACCTGTTCATGTGTGTTACATACTTCAAGGTCCTTAGAGCAAAGGCACTTAAAGCATTCACCTGCTTCCCTATTCTGTCCATTGCCCTCCTTACTGAGTGGGTGAATGAAGGAAGAGTCTTTAGATAGCTCTATTTTTGTAGCTACTGTCATAATGATGGAGTCTAGAGCCAGAGATTTTTCCCAATGTTGCTTGTTCTTTGGATGGCACAGAATCCTATCTGGTTTTCAGGTAACTGATTAACAATTGTCTCATTCTTGCCATGACTTCTGAACTGCTAAATCAATCAGCTTGTCAACTGGGGTACCACCCAGGGTGTAGACCTTTCTGAGCCATAAGCTTTGATTAGTACTGCTTCATCCTGGGTGGGAGGGTTCTATAGGCCAAATTCCCCCCTGGTGCATCAGCTCCAATATCTTGCTAAATGAGACATCCTTTGGAGGGGATTATGCATAACTCTCTCCATCCTCAAAGACAGAATCTGAAGTGGGAAACTTGAAAGGACAGTCTAGAAGATTCCTTTTGCACATCCACTTTTTGGGAATATCAGATAATGTGTCTCCTGAGTCCTTAGAGAACCTAAGTTGCTGTCAAGCAGGGAGATTGAAGCTCATAGTCCAGTTCTAACTCATTGACTCTTAAAGAGAAGAAGGTAAAATAGAAACTGTGTCTAGAGGTAGAACTGTAACTGGTAGGTCCTGTGACATTGTTCTGGTAGGAGAACCAATAGTCCTGTCCAACACCTGGAAGACCCAACCCACTTCCATTGTATCTGAAGACCTAGCCCCAGCTGCTGGATTCAAACTTCCCTTTTGAGAGCAGGTGCCAACAGGAGGAGGAAACTCCAAAACCAGGAAGTTAGATGGCTCAGGTAAGCAGATTGGGATGAAAGAGTCAAGGGCAAATGACCCCAACAGGAGAAGAGGAGGAAGAAAATAACAAAGCCGATGCCAGTGTCAAGGCCAAAAGACCATCCCCTCAATCCTGAGACTGTGTTCACTCTGATAAGGTTGGGGCCAAGATAGTCAGATCCAAATATATCAGTGCCAAAGCTAAAAGGGAAGTCTACAACAAGGGCACAAGCCCCGTGAGAAGTCAAGAGTCTGAACATAACAGAACCAAAGGGAAGACCAGTGAAGGAACTACAGTCAGGGTGAAATGAATGAATCTGACCATCTTCAGAGCTGAATTTGATGGAATGACTCCCTTCTCTATCTGCGACCTTAAGAACTTCTGCATCAAGTAGTCCAACTCTGCTTCAGAAGCACTTTTGTAAAATCTGAAGTACCTGTTTAAAAGCATTAAAGGGGTTCCTGATAAAGGCTATTGGTCTGGTTGAAAATTCTTTTCAGGGAGAGTCATGAAGTATGATGGGTTTCAAAGGGACTTGATCCAATGGGGAGGTAGGGGGATATAGATAGGCATGAGAGCCATTGAAACTTTGATTCTTGACTGTTTCAGAGCCAAGACCAAAGATGTTGGATCTGCACATCTTTTCTTTGGCTCCAACTCTTTCAACTTCAGCTGTTTAACTGAGTTTCTTCATTTTGGAAGCCCCAAGATCTGGGAGAACTAATTCCTTCAAAATTAGTTTGTTCCTCCTATCAGCTAAAGCTTGTGCGGCAAACCCCTTGCATATCTCTCAATCAATGGATGTCCAGGCAGACCACACACAGATCATGATGGTCCTTGGTGGAATCTTAAGCCCACTCATTGCACATTTTTTTTTAAACTAGTCTGTTTATCCATTACTGGAAAATTGTAAACAGTAACAAAAACTAGTTCTGAGCAAGTCCAAGCACTAACACACCAAACAAATCTATAAATGTATAAATCTTTAAATATTCTAACACTGTGTAGTTAAACTACTGTTAACTGCCAAAACAGCAACAAGAAGGGAGTAAGTATATAAAAGGGATGTTATCCTAAGTTTAAAAGAAAAGGGAGACAGCAGAAAAAAAAAAACATAAGGAGAAGGGGCCCAAACTTGTAACGCTCGAACACTAAAAGTATAATACATATAAAGTATAATGCCTTATGTGAGCTAACACTCAATATATTACCATTTTTAAAAGAAAAATCTCTTGTAAATTTATAAGATAAGGTGGCGCACTTAGCTGACTGAAGAACACATCTGGCCGCAAAGATGGCACACAAGATCTGGGGTAGCTAGTGGGACCCATGCATTACGGGAAGGAAATTCTTAGGGGGCTTGAGGCTGGAGTACTGATACAGCTGAGATGGATCCGATAAATGGTTTGAGGACCCTGTATGTGGGATCAGAGGGACTGAATTAATAGAATATGTTTGCTAAAAATACAAAATTAAAAAATATATATTATTTTAAAAAAATGCATATTTTCTAGGGTATATATTTGACAATCTTTTCTAATAGGGATATGACTAGGTTCATAAGCTCGGGTAGATCTGAACAAAATTAATTTTCAAAACAGTGTAGCATAATGCTGAACATTTCAAAAATTCCGCCCCTTACAGTGACCAAAAATTTCTCATTCGATCACTCAAATGGATGTTGATAGTGCTGCCAAAAAGTTAAAACAATGATGACTCATATTAAAATGTAAAAATAAAAATGTTTTGGGCCATGCCCTTTCTAGCAGTGAGTTACTAGTAAGAAAATAGTGACTATGCAATAAAATATCAATCAAGTGTGACATTGTCCTGGTATTTTCCAGTGTGATAAAACCTGATTTAGGTTTAACTTCTGTGATGAATAGCATATATTTGTCATGATGTCTGGAAACTGTTCAGTTCTGACTTAAACTTATGTATTGCTGGTTGTATGGAAAAGTACCTTCAGCATTTGTGATAGAGTTGCCAAACTGATGCATGATGGCTGCCCTCTCAATATTACATTTCTTCAGAGCTCTGTTATGGCAGCTAGCCAGCTCCTGGAACTAATACATTTGAACACAGATGATACAGGGCAACAGTAAATTCTGGGCACCTCCTGAGTGCTAGTAACAATTGTCGGTAATGGAAATTTACTGCACTAAGTTATATTGTTGTCTTTCAAAGCACAAAGCTATATTACCATAAAGAAGGTGGCTGCTTCAGTGATGGAAATTTCCCTTTCCCCAATTTTTACTGACCTAATTAAAATATAATAACTGAGTGGCACAAGTGAACATTCCCCATAACAAACTATGTTTTGTATGCTGTATTTTGTTTTACTTTGTCTGAGTTTGATGAAAATAATTTTCATTGAATTATATTTCAGTTTATTTGTCTGTATATGTTCCAGTGTGTTGCATTCATTTACGTTGTGTTCAGGTTTGTAACATTTTCTTAATTCTCCTATATTTAAGTGAGAACATTGCCATGTATTTGAAAATCATAGACTATATAACAGGATCATGTGCAAGTCCTTCCACATTAAATATCTTTAAAAGAGTGCAATGTGCATTCTAAATGTATACTGTTGGGGTGCATAAACTGTCCTTGGTTTAAGATCTTTCTGAGACATAGGTTTTGGGGGGTCATATTATGTTGACCTCAAAAATGTCAGGTGATTTTTCACCTCTTTTTTTTTTCAAAAAGCATTAGGGCTGTGAAAGTGGCATTTTTGAGGTTTGCATTTGCTTTGTGATGTCTGTGTCTAAGTTACTGGTGGTCTTCAGTGCTAGAGTTTTCTGGAGTTACATGAAAGAAGTCCTCATGTATATTAACAAGGAAATGCAACATAACACAGTACTAAAGAGCCTGAATGAGTTACTTGAATAGTAGTAGCACCTGAGTCAATCATATTTTAGGGTAGTTTACCAAATATGGGAATTAATATATGTAAATAATCCATTATTCACATGTAATGATTCGGAACCATTCCCATTTTTGGATGCTCAAGCATTTCTGAAAATTTCCATGTCTCTAAATTTCATGGACATTTTCACACTGACACTGGAGGATACATAATTGAAAATAAAATCAAATGTCTGTCAGTGTTGACTGTTGACTTAAAATGTGAATGAATCTGCATTTTCTATATCTGGGTAACTTCTATGTACTAATAACATTTGCAGGCAACAACAACATGCGGATATCTAACTCACTAAAATAATGGAAATTCAATCAGTATTTTTAGAATGCTTTTTTAATGAAGTTGGCTTTGTGGCTCCGTCTCTCTCTCTCTCTGTCCTTCTGTGGTTCTGTCACGCTCTTGTGAGACAGCTGAAAAAATGCCAAGTAAAACGTAACATTTTTTCTGCTGTCTCTCAAAGCCAACGTCAACAAAAAGCTTTCTAATAATGACAGAGGGACAATATTTTACTCTTTAGGTACACTATTGCCCCTCTGTCATTAGCAAGACAGCAGAAAAAAATGCTGAACAAACATTCTAATATGAAAGTATACAAAAGATTTGTAGATGACCTATTTTTTATAACTGATACTGTGGAAGAAGATGTGCTGGAATTTATAACAGATTTTGATTCACCTTAGGCAATGTAGGCACTAAAGTACATTTTTTGGATGCGTCTATTTGTTGGAATAATACAAACAGAAGCTTTAGTAGTATGATTTTTAGGAAAGTGTTTTTGCAATAATTATTTGCACAATACTAGTCCACATCCACCATTTATGGAAAAGAACATACCAAGAGGGCAAATTATCAGAATGTCTCGACTTACAACTAATCGGGTATATTTTTTCGAAGGTCTTGGAGACATTGTTAGGTTATTTGCAGACAGAGGCTATGAGAGAAGTGAACTGCAAAGAAGAGCAGAAGATATTACATCTAAAGGGAAACTGTCTTTCTTCCTATATTACATGCAGGGCTGACTAGCAAGAATGATTCAGATAAGAATGACAGCATAAATTACAGAAACAGTTTCTGTTTACGTATGACAGTTGATAATAATATCAGGAAAATATTACCGAATAACTGGAATATTCTTAAAGGGAATTTTGAACTAAGTCAGAAAATAGGTGAACAACCAAATTTTTTTGTTAAAAACAGCTAGGTTCATTAAGCAGTTTCTAGAGACAGATCACACGTGTTAAACATTTGGGAATATCCTTCCATTATGCTGCCCCATGTGGACAGAATAGAAGGACACTTTGATTGTAACAGAACAAGCATAGTGTGTATTGCTAGAATAAAGGAACACTTAGATGCTATAAAGAAAAGAGACACAGATAGTGCACTATTTAAGCAATCAACTGTATGTACTCCGAAAATAGTTTTATTTTTCTGTCCTAGAGTTAGCTCCAAAAGATTTGAGAGGAGGTAACTACAAGAATAAAATTCTTAAAAGAGAACCTTTCTGGCAAGTCAAGATGCAAGCAAACAAATACCATGGTATTAATGAAAGCATATGTATAACGTGTTTTTTAGAATAACATATTTGTTAATACTGGTTGGTTCACATACAGATTGTCATTAATTAAATGTGCTCTATAAACTGAATTGGAACTGTTAGTTGATTGGTCAAGTATTTAAATAGTAATTTTTACCGGTGTATTTAAATGTAGTTTTGACTGCACTTTTTATTCTGATGACATCTTTGGACAAAAACACTAAATCTCCATGAATAAACACAAATTATTTTACTTGTGATGTTTCTGCTACCTTTCTGTGAATGTTGTTTGTTATAAGTTTGTTTCTACATTCTGTAGAGATTTTTGGTCCTTTTGTTTTATGGACACATGCTCATTGAAGGCATATGTAAAGACAGATGATACTCTTGAATAGGTGTGACAGATTAGTAAGATGGCCATGCTTTTATAATAATAATTGTGTATTCAGGACCATGGATACTTTTAACAGTTATTATTTAAGCAATAACCCACGGATGGGTGTGAGTAATGCTGGATTTACCCACGGTTGGTGTGGTTTGTTCACGAGGTGAAGCCCGAGTGACCAAACAAAGGCAACCGTGGGTAAATCCAGCATTGCCCACACCCAGTCGTGGGTTATTGTTATTATACAATGACATTTAAGAAAAAATACATACTTTTCTTAAATAATGTCATTGTATAATGACTCCGCGCTACCCTTCCACAGGTATCCTGGAGCATTTCTGATGTACTGCGCATGCGTAAGGGTCGTGTTCCCATGCTTATGCAGTACATCAGTGCTGTGTAGAGGTAGCAACAGAAAAAGGAAGATCTCCATTGCTTAAGTATCTTGCTGTGTTAAACGAGTTTAACATAGTGAGATATCATTAAAAAAAGCAACCGAGAAAGGAAAATCTCCTTTGCTTTTTTTTAAGCTATCTCGCTATGTTAAATAAGTTTAACATAGCGAGATATCTTTAAAAAAAACAACAGAGAAAGGAAGATCTCCATTGCTTTTTTTTAATCTAGCTCACTATGTTAAACTCATTTAACATAGCTAGATTAAAGCAACGGAGATCTTCCTTTCTCTGTTGCTACCTCTGGACAAGAAAAATAAATAAATAAATCAGGGGATATACTAACGGAAAAAGTCCAAGAGACCAGACCTTTTTTCATTAGTATATTCTCGGATTTACAATGGGCATGCTGGTTGGGCTGGCCAATCAGCGTGCTCGTTTTTGAATGTTTAGGGCCAGTCATTGTATAATTGAAGTGTTCACATTCTCATTGTCCACCACAAAAATAGAGTATCCGACTATATTGTACACTCCAGAGCAACATGTTGAAAGCTAGAAAATGTATGACCTTTGTTTGTCATATTTGGTTAAAACACATAAGCTGATGGGTCTCAACATTTTAGACAGAAATTCCAACAAACTCATATTATGCCTCCATTTCATATAAATATAATAAAAATGTTTAGTTGCTGCCCTGAGTATAATACTGGAAAGCAAAAGACGTAGTTTTCAAGACAGAACCACACAATGATAGCTTCAGGAGTTAGAAAGTGGAGTTTCAAATACGTTTACTAACATTTGGGTACATGTTATTGAATAATAGCCAAGATAAGGCTAGTCAAAAGGCACATGAAAGTGAGATATACAAAGTGCAGAAGAGAACATTTCAGTAATTCATCAATGCTTGAAAGCAATCTGACCTGTCTTTATGATTACCAGAAGTACTTAAACACCCAGACAACACTTCATGGTTGGTACAAGGTTTGATTCATTTTACATTCATTTGCCTCATTTATAATTTTGAGCAAGTACTTAACCAGAAAGTGCCAAATCAGTAAAATAAAAAATGCATGCCACAAAACTAATACAAAACACACACCCTGATTATAATGTAATATAAAACTGAAGGTTATGCTATTCAACGTCAGGAGTTTAAATCTCAAAATGCACATGCTCGAAGCACTCCTCAGTATGGAGAACGTTGACATCTGTGCAGTAACTGAAACCTGGTTCAAGGCTCCAGAGAGCACCCTAGCACTACTGGGCTACAACTCATACCACACGTTTTGGCCACAGAACATGGACCGAAACACAAAAGGAGGGGGTGTATCCATATTCATCAAGGATACCTACACCTCCAGGTTAGTGGCGCAGCATAATACCTCTGAGATCATCCATGTGCAACTAACATCAAGCAAATCTGCAATGCAAATTGTGGCCTGCTATAGATCACCTTCCATGACCCAGGACCACCAATCCACCTTTCTGGAGACACTGGAAAACATGAAGGTCCTACCAAACACCCTGATATTGGGCAATTTCAATTACCCTACCATTCACTGGGAAAACTACTTGAGTACAAATTCCCAGGCCCAGCGCTTCCTGGAATTCATCAACTCAAATGCCCTGGATCATCTGGTAAACTCCCCTGCCAGAGGTGAAAACATATTGGACCTGGTCATCTCCAACATGGGTGACAGGTGTTCCACCCCGGAGGTCAACCACTCACTGGTTAGAACAGACCATAAACTAATCACTCTGGATGTCCACACCCCACCACTACCCCCAACTAAGGAACCCAAAGTAAAAAACTTTTCTAAAGCAAACTTCACCTTACTAAAGACAGAGGTGGTAAGTTTCACAGCCCCCATGCTAAAGGATAACGCTGCCCAAGATGCAGAAACCTTTACAAATGCACTCTATGAGCACCTACAAGGATGCATGGATTGTGCCATCCCTAGCAAAACCAAGACTCACTCCTCTAAGAGAAGGAAGCCAGTTTGGTGGACCCCTGTAATAAACAGGCTATAGAACAGAAGGAGGAAACTAGTTCAGAAAAAAAGCAAATCCCAAGAAGGAAAGACATCCCTGATCAGTATCAGTAAGAAACTGAGGTCCCTCATGAAATCATCCAAGGCTAACTTTGAAAGAAAAATAGTCAAGGATTCAAAACATAACCACAAAGCCTTCTTTAGCTATGTTAAGCATCTAAGTGGCAAATAACAGATATGCACTGAACTAGTGCAAAATAGCACAAAATATACTGAACCTACTGATATTGCCAACATCCTGGCAGATAGATTCAGTGGAAACTTCACCCTGCCCCTCACCTCCAAAAGGGCCCACAACAATACTGGAAAAGTGTAGAGTCCCAAAAATCACAGATGCACAGATGAAAACAGCCCTTTCAAAAGACAAAAACACAGCGTCAATGGGACCAGATGGTGTCCCAGGCTGTGTCTTGCATGAACTACAGAGCGAACTTACCCCTCACCTAAATACGCTGTTCAACCTCAGCCTCTCCACAGGCTATGTGCCCATATAATGGCACACAGCAACAGTTATTCCTCTCCACAAAGGAGAGGCCACAACTGACCCTGGTAACTATTGCCCTATAAGCCTGACTAACCTGGTCTGCAAGGCTATGGAGCGCATCATCATGGAACTCATTAACAAAGACATTGGGAACCTCCAAACACTTGACCTGACCCAGTTCGGCTTTGTTAAGGGCAGATCATGCCTGCTAAACCTGGTGGACTTCTTCAAGACAGTCACCAAGGCCATAGACGAGGGAAAGGTGGTTCACACAGCCTACCTTGACCTCGCCAAGGCTTTCAACACTATTCCCCACTCAGGTATTACAGAAAAACTCACCAGCCTGAACATAAACCCCTACGTCACGAGATGGGTTGCCAACTGGCTTACAGACAGAACTCACACGGTAAGAATAGCAGGCTCTAGGTCCGACTCTAAACCAGTCACAAGTGGTGTCCGCAAGGCTTGGTCCTGGGACCCCTACTGTTCGGCATATACTTCTCAGAAGTACAGGCAAACACAGGAGGACTATGGCTAACCAATTTCGCCGAAGACTGCAAACTGGGAGCCATAATTGACTCTCTGGCTGACATGGACATCCTCCAAAAGGGCCTTACTGAGACGGACACCTGGTGTCAAAGTCATGGCCTCAAGCTAAATGCCAAAAAATGCATAGTCATCCTGTTTGTGAAAAACAAAACACCCACAAATTACCACATAGGTGGCAGCCGCCTTAATACAGAAGAGGTAATAAGAGATCTGAGGACCCAGGTAAATAGTAATCTCACCTTTGACAATCATATTGCCAAAGTAGTTAAGAAATCCTTCTATGTGGCCCATCTAATTACTAAAAGGTTCGCATCTAGAAATAAAGAGGTTATGGTGCCCCTCTACTCGTCACTCATTAGACCCATCATAGAGTATAACACCCCATTTGGGATGCACCTCACAAGACACTTCCAACAGCTGGAAAGACCACAAAAGTCCCTTACCAAGAGGATTACTGGTCTCAAACATATGTCCTATGCAGCCCAACTGACAAAACTCCGGCTGTACTGAGTGGTATATCGCTTACTCAGAGGTGATCTCTGCCTGACTTACAAAGCCATGTCCAACTCAGAATTGATGGACATGCTCTACCTAAAGAAATCCAAGACACTGCGAGCCACGTGCTCTAGTGAGCTAAACCTCGCCACAGCAATAAATAGAACATGCTGGAGGGATAGATTCCTGTCACAGAGACTCCCCATGCTTTGGAACAAAATTCCAAACTACATTAGGCAGAGCCCCTCATTAACACTCCTCAAGAGAAGCCTTGACGAGTGGATGGGTAACAGAAAATACACCCTGGGATCACTTCATTGGCTCTGCTTGACAGAGGATCAGTTAATTAATCAATGGGGTGGCGAAAGCCAACACACTCTGGCTAGGCTTATAAATGCCCTTAGGCAGTTAGCCTAGTACCTACCTATGAACCTATGAAGCTATAAACTGAAAGTAAGAAGGTATGCCTAGTAAACTATCAGTTAAAGGCTAAATGCTAAAACATAAATGAGGTTTAAAAAATGCAATGCTTTTTCAGCAAACATCATTTTTCATCATGATATCATCTGAAAATAACAAGCTATGCTTGGGACAATATCAGTTAAAGGTTAAATGATAAAACATGTGAGGTTAAAAGATGAAATGGTATTTCAGCAAATGTCATTTGAGTAAAGTTTTGGTGTAGAGCTCCTGCACTCCAGGGCATAGTGTAATTTTTGTAAAATATTTGTTTTTTTTGAACTGTTAATATCTTTATGTTGCCGCAGTCCTTGCCAGGTTATATTAGTTTGTGATTAGACAGTATTACATCTCAAGGTTTTGAACTCTTATTTTTTGCTAATTTTTTTATAAAAGTAGGAAGTACAAAGTAATCAAGCTAAACACTGTAGACTGAAATTTCTGTAGTTTTATTTTTTTTTTCAAACTGGCTACAGTGAACTGACACAGAAAAAGGGGGCAGCTTTGAAAAAAAAGGTAAAACTGGCTATATCTACAAAACTGTTCAGGAAATAAACAACAGCAGAAGTAATAAGTCAATGAATCATGTCTACGCACAGATCCAATATACTCATACAGTGAAAATAGTAAAATCAGACTCCTAACAATAAAAATGAGTGTGGTCAAAAGGGATAGTCTAGTAACCTGAGTACAGTGTATGTGTTACTGATCTGGTGAATTAAAAAAAAAGTACGTAGAGAAGGTGTGTGTGTGTGTGTGTGTGTGTGTGTGTGTGTGTGTGTGTGTGTGTGTGTGTGTGTGTGTGTGTGTGTGTGTATCAAGGAGGGGTTACAATGAATATAATGTTGATGTGTGTTTTGTTTTCCCTATGTCTGAGATGCCCATGTTTCAGTGGTAACTACAGAGAGGATTTTTTTTTCCTTTATAGAAACAGAGCTGAGTTGGTCAGTTTATTTATTTATTTTACATTTGTTGACCGTGATAGTCCGACTGGATATATGTCCATTTTCAGCAGAGGCCCAGAGAGAAAAACTACAAGATAATAATACACATTGAACATTGCATGTCCTCCCTGTGGTCGCGTGGGTTTCCTCTGGGTGCTCCGGTTTCCTCCCACATCCCAAAGACATGCAGTAGGTGGACTGGACACTCTAAATTGGCCCTAGGTGTGAGAGTGTACGTGTGTGTGTGTGTGTGTGTGTGTGTGTGCCTTCTGTGGAAGGTTGGGTGCCGGGCTGGCAACTCGACACTGTAAAACTCCACTGCCAATCATGAGCGGACAGGTGATCCGCTGTGGCGACCCCTAACTGGGAAAAGCCGAAAGAAGAAGAAGAAGATTTAGTAAATGCTAGTTTCAAGCAGATTACAGTCATAAGCAATACCAGTATTTAGTACATATAGTACTAACTTATTATAAAACATTTTACAAAACATAACATTATTTTCAGAGTTATACATACATAACATTACATTCAGGTTTAAGACACATTGAGCAGCAGTTATACAATTGACCCTTCCTGAAATGGTGTGGTAGAAAAAAGTTAGAAGTAGCTGAAGGTAAGGAGGATTCCCATGAGTGGGTAAAACTGAATTATCCACATGGCTGGCAGGTATTACTGACATAATACAAAAGTTTTATTGAAAAACACTGCATTTTACATTAGCAAATACGTCTGTGATAGGGTAGCATTTTTTCCTGTTTTAATGCCTTTGCACAAGAATGATTTAGAAGAAATACTCATGCAGTGTACTGGGCTTGTGCATGTCCTTTTATATAGTAAGCCATGCATACGTGATGGGTGCATGTCCTCTTATACAGTAAGCCATGCATACATCATGGGTACATGTCTTTTTATGTAGTAAGACATACATATGTGATGGGTGTATGACTGGGCTTGTGCATGTCATTTTATGCAGTAAGACATACATATGTGATAGGTGCATGTCCTTTTATGTAGTAAGACATACATACGTGATGGTTGCATGAATCTGAGGGACAGGAGGGCTTTACAAGCTGTTTTATGTAGTAATGCATATAAAGGTGCTGGGTCATATGCATTTGAGAGACAGGAAATCCTCTAATATTAAGAAAGCTGTGGAAAAGCTTCTCTAACATTAACATATATGTATTAAAAGAAAAGCCTTGTTAGCTAGTTTTGTAAACAATGTGGCATCAAATGCCAAACATTTCAAAACTGCATCTGTGTCTGTGATTCATATTTGTGCCTGCATCACTAGCATCTTCAGTCATTCACATCTGCTTCATGAATCTACATGCATCATGTGCATTCAAAATGTCTGCATGCTTGTTGATTCATAGATTCATACATTCACAGATATTCCAAGGCCAGTGAGTTTCATGACCATTCTCATCTTGCCAGTACCCGCTCTCAGGCAGCAGCTCCTTTCTCCAGAAGGGCCATACTGGTCAATCCTGGAGTAAATATGTGGATACCCATCCCGTCTCGTTCATATTTAAAGGAAACCAGAGAGCCAACTGCTTAACATACAGAGGAAGTTTATTCCAGAGGCTTAGGCAGTGCAAGTTTATAAACCTGTCACGCCATCGTGTATTATTTATCTGTTGGTAAATATGCCAATCCCTGGATCTAGTATTGGTGGAAATATTGGACTTGTGGTGAAAAAGGAAGTCCAGGGCAATCAGGACTATAATAGCATGATGGGGCTTTTTTGATGCTGCGGAAATCTTTGTTGTGCTGTACAAAAGGGTGGTGGCAGCAGAAGTACTTGGCTACATTCTGACTTGGTCTATGATTGTCAGTAAGTGTATGTGTATTCTAAAGTAAATGAGATCAGACTCCCAATGTACCCAGTGACTGTTCTCTGGTGAGCATGTGTAGTTGAAATGTTACCCAGGACAGCAATTCTGTCTTAGTATTTGATGCTTCTACTGATTTAGAACAGCACTGACAGCCATGCCTATATTTTCTGCTGAACAAGTCCAGTAAATGTAGCAGCTTTATCCACATGAAGACCTTGTAATGTTATTAGTTTGTCTGTACTGTATCTACTTGCATCTCACATTTATTTAATTACTCACTCACTCATTAACTTTAAACACTAGCTGAATAAGAATAGGACTAGGTTGGGGGGGGGGGAGTAAAAGAAAATAAGAAACCTGGCTTAACTAATGGAACTATAAGCATTCAGTTTAACTGAAATAATCAACATGCACACTTATAATGATATAAATAAAATGCCAATATTATAAAACAACAAGGAACCACAAGATGTCATACATCAAGAACTTCAAAGTGTGCACCCACACATGCACACACCACGCACAAAAACACTCATACACACGGAAATACACACATACACACACCAGATGTAATATTCTACATGTTCCTAGATAGGAATATTTAATGTTTGTAGAGTTTATCAGTAAAATCTGGACATTATAAGAAATCCAGAAAGACTTCTTGGGATGTGGAAGCCTTATCTTGGAAGACTTCCACATCGGGATAAGCCATTCTAATTTACAGACTGTTCTGTTACAGACTGCTCTATTGCTGAGTTTTTCTCCCAGTGGGTGATTTGTGTGGACAGTGGTCTTGCTAAGGAACAAAATGCTAATACTGTAGTTTGGGGCAGTGTCTAATGCTAATTAGTAATGAGCTCACCCTAGAAATGTGTACAGTTCCTGATATGAGAATCACATAGCTGAGTAAATGGTTACTTTATGATGAAAAAGTTAACACTGTCAAAAGAGAGCATTCACTCTTATAGGTGTACTTAGGTTCATAGGTTGGTACTAGGCTATTGGCCCTAGGGCCTGTACAAGCCTAGCCATAACAATTCCCTGGCTATTTCTTCCCACAATATTTATTTCCTGGACCCCTGTCTAGCAGGGCGACTGACTTGATCCCCGGGGTAAATTTCCTACCTCCCATACAGTTGCCAAAGTTCCTTTGGAAGAGGGCCAAGAAGTCACTCAGCTTGACATGTATGGGCAGTCTATCCCAGAGTCTGGGGAGTCTCTGGGTCAGGAACCTATCCCTCCAGCATGTTTTGTTCATTGTGATGACAAGGTTTAGGTCCCTGGAGCATGTGGTTCTGATAGATTGGGATTTCTTTAAGTATAGCATGTCCAACAGCTCTGGGTTGGACATGCCCTTGTATGTTAAGCAGAGATCGCCTCTGAGTAGACGATATGTGACAGAGTATAGCTGGAGTTTTTTAGTCGGTCAGCATAGGGCATCTGCTTTAGACCTGTCATTCTTTTAGTGAGGTGTTTCTGTGGTCTTTCCAGTTGTTGCAGATGTCTTGTGAGGTACATGCCAAATGGGGCATTGTACTCTATGATGGGTCTAATGAGGGATGAGTACAGTGGGACAATGACCTCCCTTTTACTGGATGAAAAGCTCTTAGTGATGAGGTGTGCTACATAGAAGGATTTCCTGACTGTTGTCGTGATGTGGTTATCAAAGGTGAGACCACTGTCCACCTGTGTTCCTAAATCTCTTATCAGACCTTTGGTGTTTAGTGTACTGCCACTTATGTGGTAATTTATGGCTATGTGTTTTTTCCCAAAGGGGATAACTATACACTTCTTGGCATTGAGCTTGAGCCCATGGCTCTGGCACCAAGCATCTGTTTCTGTAAGGCCCTTTTGTAGAATATCCCATCATTTAGGGATTCAATAATGGCTCCCAGTTTGCAGTCATCTGCAAACTTTGATAGCCACAGTCCCTTAGTGTTGGCCTGTACATCAGAGAAGTAGATGCCAAACAAGAGCGGTCCCAGGACTGAACCCTGAGGTACTCCACTTGTCACTTGTTTGGCGCTGGATGTGGAGTCGGCTACTTTTACAGTGTGGGTTCTGTCAGTAAGCCAGTTGGAAACCCATCAAGTGATGTAGGGATTTATACCCAGCTTAGTAAGTTTATCTATGATTCCAGAGTGGGGGATGGTATCAAAGGCCTTGGCAAGGTCCAGATAGGGTGTGTGGACCACCTTACCCTCGTCCACGGCTCTGGAGACTGATTCAAAGAAGTCAATGAGGTTCAGGAGACATGAATGGCCATTCATGAACCCAAACTGGGTGGGGTCCAGTGTTTGAAGGTTGCCAATGTCTTTGTTTATAAGTTCCATGATAATACGTTCCATGGCCTTGCAGATCAGGCTTGTCAGACTGATGGGACAGTAGTTCCCAGTATCTAAGGTGGATCCCCCCTTGTGGAGTGGGATAACTGTAGCTGTACGCCACTCAGTGAGCACAAAGCCTGAGGTAAGGCTATAATTAAACATGACACTTAGATGAAGTGCCAGTTCATTTTGTAGTTCATGCAGTACACAGCCTCGGATGTTGTCTGGTCCCATAGATGCTGTATTCTTAGCTTTGGAGAGTGTGTTTTTTACCTGTGTGACCATGATTACTGGAATTTGGCAATCTTTCGGTATTGAGATGGGCCCTTTAGGGGGTGAGAGGGGGGTGAAGTTGGTACTGAATCGATCTGCCAGGATATTGGCAATGTCCTTGGGATCAGTGTATTTAATGCCATTTTGTTGTAGCTCTGAGCAGATCTGAATATTGCCATTTAGATTCTTGACATAACTATAGAATGCCTTGTGGTTGTCTTTGGAATCTTTGGTAATTTTATTTTCGTAACTAGCTTTTGAGGATTTTATGAGGGATCTCAGCTTCTTACTAAGGCTGGTAAGGGAGTTTTCTGCATCCTGGGATTTTCCTCTATTCTGCTGTACAGTTTGTTTATGACAGGGGACCACCAGATTGGCTTCCTTTTTTTGGAGGAGAGCATCTTGGTTCTATTTGGGATGGCACGATTCATGCACTAGTGGATGCGCTCCTACAGTGCTTTAGTGTAGGATTCAGCAGTCAAACTTTCAGTTCCTGTCTGTATGGATGTCATGAAGTTTGTCACTTCTGACTTGAGTAGCATGAAGTTGGCTTTGGAGCAGTTTTTTATGGATGTTTCCTTACTGGAGATGGGGGTGGGATGTGGATGTCAAAGGTCATTAGCTTATGTTTAGACCTAACCAACAAGGGGGTGACCACTGGTGTGGAGCATCGATTTCCCTTGTTGGTAATGACCAGGTCCGGGATACTGGAGCCCCTGATGGGACTATGGATTAGTTGATCCAGGGAGTTGGAATTTATGAATTCCAAGAACCGTTGGGCAAAGGTGTTGGTACACGAGTAGTTTTCTCGATTAATGGCAGAGTAGTTGAAATCACCCAGTATTAGGGTGTTTGGTTGTATCATAATATTTTCCAGTATATTTAGAAAGGTGTGGTGAGAATCTTCTTGGGGCATGGGGGGGAGAAGTATAGTAGTACCATGGGGGTGGTAGTGTGTCTGTGTGCATATGTGTATGGACGTGAGTGTGTGTGTGTTTGTGTGTATTTGTAGAGGCGTGAATGAGACTGAATGAATGTGTGTGTGTGTGTGTGTATCTGTAGAGGCATGAATGAGACTGAATGAATGTGTGTGTGTGCGTGTGCGTGCATGCGCGCACACGTGCGCGTGTGTGTGTGTGTGTATCTATGTGTGGGTTGGTGCAATTTGTAGTGTGTATGCAAGTGTGTGTGCACATAAGCATGTATGCTTGTATGGGGGTGACTTTGCCAATGGAATGCATGGGCTTCTATGACGAACACTTATGCAGTCCAGTCTGACAGCTTAGTGAGTTATTCAGAGGCATGGGAGGAGAGAAAATCTGAATCCTATGTCAGATTCATATGTGGAAGTTACTCTGCTTTCTCTTTTTCATATTTTGAAATTCATTATTCTGTGAGAATAGATCTTGCTCTTAAATATGCTACTATGAAATATATTTTCTTGCAAGTATGTATATATATATATATATATATATATATATATATATATATATATATATATATATATAAAATAAACAAATAAACAACGCTTACTCTTGCACCTGAAAATATGACCCAGCATTAGATAGGTCTGTGACCGACTTTGCCCTCTCTTTAGTCTAACTTGGTACATTTTTCTCAAAGCTTTTGAGCTCAGATACACGGGCCCCTTGTTGGGAATGTCATTTGCTGTGACAACATGCACAACACAAACTACATAAACTCACCTAACCTATGAGTTAGCCCCCCCCCCCTTTTTTTTTTGCATTTGCAAAGTTTGGATCCTGAAAGAGTATCTAGTTTTGAAACCTGAAGTACTGAAACCTTTGAAATAACCATGTGATCATGAAATAATATGTTAAGGCCCACACCAACACAATCTATACTGCTTGGGAGGGGAACACAGTGTGAATCACTGCCATAAATCCTAACAGTTCAATCTGGCTAGCCACAGGCATTTGACATAGATATATATATATATATATATATATATATATATATATATATATATATATATATATATAAAACATGCTTGCCACAATGATTGGTGGGAGGGTTTTATGTGTAACCCCTTTATCTTTGCTGGAGTACTGTCAGAAGGCCAAAGAAATGGAAGCAGGCTGTAGTCATGTTCTTCTGGTTATAATCCCATTTCAGTAAGTGCCTACGTTTTCCTACAACAAAAGATCAAACTTCTGCCCATCTTTTACATTAGTGGCTGTTTTTGTATCTGGACAGACTCATGGATCCCACATTTTAGGATGAATTTTGGGGTTTTGGTACTGTCCACCTCCTGGTGATTCAGCCAGATCATGTTCACAACTCATCTAATCCTGGGGAGATGCACCTTGAATCACCTGGCATTCAGTGGTATTACTTAGAGCCAAGCACCCTTCTCCCTCTGTCTCCCCTGGACCAAGCAGAGGTCAATGGGTGAGGTTGAGTGTTGGGAAACCAGGTTTTCCCAAACTAGGAAATACAATTCAGACCTTCTGCTTCAGTCAGATGTTTGAAGTTTGGCAGAATCTGTCTAAATGGGAGTAGGAGTGCAGTCTTAGTGAGTAACATTGGGTACAGTACAAGCCTTCCAAGTCTTTATTCTGTCTATTACAGGTACATTCCTAAGCATAGGTGCTTATCTTCTAACACACAATATGATGTACACTCTATCCCCATGAATGCCATCTGTATATAGGCTAATGTCTTCTGCACTTGGTAAGTAGGAAAGGGAACACCCTCCCCGTTAGCCTCCTGTGAGAAGCCTGAGAACTCAGAAGCACAATCTTTAGGACTGTGACTCCACCATCAGACCTTGAGCTTCAGGAAGTCATGCATTGACTGACCTATGGCCTCAATTCCCTCCCTCTAGAGACACCTTAATGAGCAGCTAGAAAAGAAAGAGGAGAAGCCATGACATATCTGTATGGATGCCACCTTGAAACCCCTAAACCTTGCTCCTGATGATCCTAAGTAAACAAATGTCATTAATAATGCCTAATCTAGACAGAACAAGAAAATGACCAGGCATGTTTGTGCTGATTTTAAGTTGATCTTTTCCTTATGGCATAGGATGCATAGACCACTGCAGTTTGCCATCTCACTGTCAGATGAAGAGGAGTCTAAAGTCTTGGATAGGCTGGGCAGCATAGTGTTTTGCCCAACATGTTTGGGGGTTGAGCCCTTACTTTTTCATCTCACCTGTCCACATTTCAGTTCTGCCTAGTGGATTATGCATCGGAGAATGTTTCCTCTCTCCTTAGGATGATCCGATCTCCTCGCAGCGAGGAATGTGACATTAAATAATAATGATGGCGATAGTTCCATTACACAGAGAAAGACACGTGTCTTCATTTCTTGATCTGATTTTAAATTCATTTTAACAGTCTGTATCTTCTTTAGCTAAGGTCTTTAAGCCTATATTAGTGATTCCAGTACATAATTGTACTATATTTTTGCCATTTTAGTGATCTAACTGTTGTTATTAAACCCTTGTTACATTCTTATATACTGAGTGCATGTCAGGCTAGTTCGGGACTTGTGTTTGCATTAAGGCAGTTCCAGGCCAATCAGTTCAGAGCTAAAGGTCTAATTGTTTTCCCCTCCCACTCTCACTGTTGTAGTAGTGTTCTTAAACTCGGTGTATCTATTGTTGATTGCCCCTTATGGTAATTTGACAACATCCAAAGAAAACAAACTGCAAACTAGAAAACGTTTGTGCAGAGCCAGAAGGAAAAGCAGACTGAATCTGACAAAATCCTGTGATATAATGGAGATGAAAGCACTTAGTGATTTTCAATAAACTATCATGGTGTTTCTTTTTTAACCAGCTGGTATTTTTTATCTTATTTTGGATTATTCCTTGGATTTACAGAACTGTGGTACTACTGGTGTGGCTTTTCCTTCTGGCTCCACAAAAAGTTTTATAATTTGACAACATAATTCCCTCCTTCTCCCTGTTTATTGACTCTTGGCAATAAGCGCATAAGTATCATTTTGCAAAGTCTCTCCCCTTAAACTACTCATCAAGCTAAAAGGCCTTTGATAAAATTGATTCAAATTTTTTTTTTTACTTTTACTGGTTCTTGTTGGCGGCATAAAGTTTCTAGGCTAGTTGTTTTGTACTGAAATTTAAATACTCAGTGGCAAGTCCACCCAAACATTACTCTAAAACCTAACTCCAAGCAGTTATAGCTACCCCTGCCCCCATAGTCATTCCTGTTGGTATCATGGATCAGAACTTTCCCAAAATTTCTCTAGCCAGCCTGACTGAGATGGGTATCTTGATACAGAGTAAGAATTGTCTTATGCTGTCTGACGATCATCTATTACTGAAACAGCGTAACACAGTGTGTGAGAGATGTACATATATAATATCACTTAAGGCAAAAATCTCACAAACAGTAAACTCAGATACCAAAATCATCAGCAGTACACCAACCATGCAGCACATCTCTCCAAGACCATCACAATACAAATAATCCATCATATGCTAAGTACCTCCCTGGACTATAGGAAGAGAGATATAATGGAGCTTTCAGACTATATGTCCAAGGCAAGTATGGGGTTAGCATTGAGCAGCATTCTACATTCTCCAAGGATGATGAGTAAAAGTATGGGGTTAGCATTGAGCAGCATTCTACATTCTCCAAGGATGATGAGCAAAGAATAATTGGCTTAGTTTCTGGTTTCATTCAAAGGGGGTTCAATATTTGTCAGCCTGGGAGGATATGATTGACAGACCATGCTGCTTCACCAGGGATGGCCTGCATCTGTCCTCTCTAGGGTTTTGATTATTGGCAAAGACATTGTCCACCTCTTAGTGTCTTTTAGGCAATGCCAACCTGATAAATGTACCAATGTAATGAAACAAGCAAATGAAAATATGCAGGTGTTATTGATCCATGCTAGGAAGCTAAGCAAGAAACTCCACATTGATGTCTGTGTTGTGACTGAGAGATAGTTTAAAATAGTGGGGGGCAGTCCCGCTGTGCAGGGCTATAATACTTTCCACACATTTGGGCCAGCTACGGCACAGGAGGGGAAAAAATGTGGTGGTGTCTCAGTCTACATCCAGAGGAGACTCACATTAAGGCTGGTAAAGCAGCATGATGCACTAGAGCTTCTTCATGTCCAAATAACCATCAGAAAGGTCCCAACCCATAACTTAGCGAGCTATAGAACTTCCTCTATGGCACAAGAAAGGCTCAGTGCCTCTCTATGGGAACTAGAATCACTCAGCATTAAACCTAATACACTTTTCCTAGGTGATGTAAACAATCCAACTATAGACTGGAAAACCTACAGCACCCCTAATGCACAGAGATTCCTGAACTTTGTCACTACAAATGCTCTGGAACAATTAGTCAGAGTACCCACTGGAGGAATGATATCTTGAATCTTGTCCTTACTGATATAGGAGCATCTTGCACCATCCCCTCTGTATCTTGATGTCTGACCATATAGCAGTCTCCTTTGAAATAAAACTGAAACCAGAGATCCCTTCCACCTAATGTACCTTTAGAAACTTATTTAACACAAACTACCTACTCCTAAGTTATACACTGGCAAGTTTTAAATCCCCATGAAAGACAGTTAACTCCACTGAATACACAGAAATGTACACCACCACACTATACCAGCATGTAAACAGCTGCCTAGTTTCAGCTGTACCCCATAAGAACAAGTGCAGGGCAAACCTCAGAAACCCACATGGTGGAACCATAATATCAACAAGCTTTATAATAAAAGGAAAATAATTTTGACTAAATGAAAGAAGATTAATTCCCAGAATGTTAGAGTCCTTGTCACTGAAATAAACAGACAACTCAGGAGCTTAATAAAATACACCAAGACTATGTCTGAGGCCAAAATAGCTATCTAAGTCAAAGGCAATCACAAGGTATTTTTAGTTACATTTGGAATCTCAAAAACACAATGCAGCAATGCGCTGAGCTGATTGTGAATGATGTTACCTACAGTGAGGTTGAAGATACAGCAAACCTGCTGGCTGATAAATTTAGCCATAAATTTAATCCTGTCTCCCCGCCATCTGTCCTTTAAGATATACCTGAAACTGGCTCACCTCCAGCTTTCAAACAAGTCCTAAAAGTGCTATCAAAAGATAAAAATACTGCATCTTAAATAGCATGAAGCACAACTTAGCCAACTCCCTAACAACACTGTTCAGTCTCAGCCTCCATGCATGTTTTGTACCAAGCAAATGGAGAACAACTGCAGCCCTTCCTCTGCATAAGGGAGGACCTTCCACAGACCCAGGCAGTTACAGACCCATAAGTTTGACTAACCTCATGTGCAAACAATGGAAAGACTTGCTATGGAATTAATATGCTAGGATGTAGGGAACCTCCAAACACTGGACCTGTCTGAGTTTGGATTCATCAAGGGCAGGTCATGCCTACTCAACCTGGTGGATTTTTTGAAAAGGTCACCAAAGCAATGGATGATGGCAAAATGACACACACCACATACCTCGACCTGGCCAAAGCTTTTGACACAATTCCCCACTCAGGCATAGCATAAAAGTTAAATAAACTATTAATAGATCTCTATGTTACCCAATGGATTGTCAATTGGCTCACAGATAGGCCACATATAATAACAAAATTGGGGAAGTTACCTCCATAAAGAGACCAGTCACCATTGGAGTCCTGCAGGGTTACAGGAAGTTGCCTCCACAAAGATACCATTCACCAGTGGAGTCCCCCAGAGTTTTGTGCTGGGATTGCTCTTGTTAGGTATCTACTTTTCTGAATTAAAAGTTATTACCAAAGGGCTCTGGCTGATTAAGTCTGCAGATGACTACAAGGTAGGAGCAGTCATTGAATCCCCAAATTACTTAGCCATCCTGTAGGAAGTTTTGTCCGAAATAAATAATTGTGCCAAAATCATGTACTGAAGCTAAAAGCTTAAAAAGAATTATTGTATCCTTTGGGAAGTCATCTACTACTTATATCTAGGGAACTACCACATTTTCAATATGCCCCTAAGAGTTGACTTAGGTGTTTGGGAATTGGGAGCATATGTGGACAGTGACCTAACTTTTGACCAACGTGTCTATTGTTGTAAGAAAGTCCTTCTATACTGCACAGCTTATAAACAAAGAGATTTTATCTAGATCTAGAGGATATCACTGTATCCCTTTAGTCAGCCCTCATTAGGCCAGTTATTGAATATAATGCCTTCTTTGACATGTATCTGTCCAATCACGTGCAACAACTGGAATGACAACAGAGATACCTATCTGAAAGGATACAAGGCTTAAACGACATGTTGTACATGGACCAGTTCAAAGGCCTTTCTCTATACTCAGCATCCTACAGACTGATAAGAGGTGAACTGTGTCTGGCATACAAGGCATCTTCTGATCCATTGCTGTTGGATTTACTGCTCATCAGCAAGTCAAATGACATCAGAAATACTCAGTCTAGGGATCTAAACCTCTTCTGCAACATCAGCAGAACAGTTTGGAGAGACAGGTATATCTTCTTCTTCTTCTTCTTTCAGCTTTTCCCAGTTAGGGGTCGCCACAGCGGATCACCTGTCCGCTCATGATTGGCAGTGGAGTTTTACGGTGTCAAGTTGCCAGCCCGGTGCCCAACCTTCTACAGAAGGCACACACATGCATGCACTCACACCTAGGGCCAATTTAGAGTGTCCAATCCACCTACAGCATGTCTTTGGGATGTGGGAGGAAACCCACGCGACCCCAGGGAGGACATGCAGACTCCACACAGAAGGCATCCCAGCCAAGAATCGAACCGGAGAACCTCTTGGTATATACAACAGAGAATACCACTGCTGTGGAACAGACTCCCTATCCACATAAAACAGAGTTCATCCCTGTCCATATTAAAGCACAATTTAGGTCTATGGATAGGAAGCAGAAAATTTACCCCAGGACTTCCCCTGTACTACTAATGGGCAAAGACAGCTCTTAAATGCTTTATCCCTTGCATGGGTCCTCTCAAATTATCTATGGTATGATCCCAGTTATTTTCATTAGGGTTAATATACAATTAATGACCATGGGATGGGTAGGGCCAGTCTATGACCAAATGGGATAGATTATTTCAAGCACAAAAAGGGAAATTAGCTTGGTTTAAAATGGCCTTCAAGGGCAGCTAGCCTAGTACTTACCTATGAACCTATAAATTAGCTGACAGCTGGTAGGTGTTAGTGAGTTAAGGAGAGGCTCTTGCAGTCCATCTTAGAGGAGGTGTTACTTAGCCAGCCTTCAAAGAACCTTGTGAATGCTTTCTTGAAGAGGCCACATGCCCTCTCCACTGTGGAGGGAATCTATGAACTTACTTTGGTTCTCTCCTCATCTTCTACTTCAAGGTGTATCCAACCCCACCCCAGAAGAATAAACTTCTTTGCAGATTAATGAGGGTATCCGAGTGCCAGATGGTCTTGCTCCTGTGATGTGCCAGTCAAATTATCCAAGGGGATGATTCTACTTGTCCATCAACTGCAGTTCTTATTATTGTCCTTGGCTACTGGTAGGTAGATTTTCTCTGAGATTACTTAAGCCTGGAATGCAATCACAAATGACTAATGTGTTTGAAATCTATTCATGAACAGCCACATGTTGCAGTGCTTAGCTCCTTACCCAAAAAAGGGTCCAGTCAGAGACCAATACATTTTTTTAGAGCTTGGAACAGGAACAGACTTTAGTCCTCAATTGGGCTTTAGATGTTGTCCTTCCTTTTGAATGAGATCAAAGGTTACATTCCCAACTTTTGCTGGTTTTAAAAGAAATGTTAGGTTTCTATCCCATCCTGGATCCCAGAAACTTCATTGACCATATTCAGTATGCCAAGATTCAAATGAGAACTCTCCAAGAGGTCAAAACCTTGCTGTTCAAATAGAGACCTATATGATGTTTCTAAACATGGAAAAATACCTCTTCACACATCAGAGTTTAGGATCTGCATAGGAGATTCTCTCAATTCAATTTGAGTTAGTACCACTATCAGTGCAAACAGCTGCTGTCTAAATTTCCTCCTGAAGCCATAGATGCCTACCAGGATGTCATCTGAGGTGACTGAAGCCTTGTCAGAAAAGTATTTTCATTTTTTCCTCTAACTGGATGACTTGCTATTCATACCCTGTTTGTGTCCCTGGAATGAACACTCCTATGACCACAGTCTTTTAATTGACTATAGATGGCGAAGTGATTACCCTGATCTGTTTTTTATAAACCTGCATTCAGTGCCATAGAGATGAATGTATTCATGTGTAATCAGTCCAACTCATGGAAAGGACACAGGAAGACATGATCTTGGCTACCTTGTTGAGAATACAGCAGAATATCTAAGATCAGATCCTCTTGCACTTTTTGCAGATTTGGTGACCACACTGCCTTCATGAAATGTTAGTGCACCTCAGGTGGAGAGTGTTGTAGAGGTTGGTGAGGTATCAGTGGGTGCATTGTCAATATCTGTTTACAGATCCTGAAGAATCTCCTAATTTTGTTTGACATTCAATCCATTGTGTCCCATGTAAACTAGCAAGCAAGGGAGCACATAACTATAGCCCCATCCAGAGGTACAATGCATGTCTAGCAATGGGCAATAGACAGCAGTAGCATTACTCATTCAGCATTCCAAATGGTAAGTCAGGTGTCTATGCCATTGAATGTTCTCAGACATCTTTCTAATCCTGTTTTAGAATTAGGATTCAGGATCTATGCTTGGTTCAAGTGTTTCAGAAGAGAGGTGTTCCAGAGATAACCTGTTTGACACCCAGGAGAATCTGGTTATACACCTCTTCTGCTTGGCACTGTAGAGTAATGAAAAAGGTCATAGTCGATACATTTTCCATCCCATGGCAAGGGATATTCTTCCAAACCCCCCCCCCATTCCCTCTGTTTCTGCACATCATCAAAAACCCAGAGAAGAATGACCAAAACTAATCCACTTTGTACCTTTTTTGTCTGTGGAAGCTGTGCTTCTTTTTACTGTTAGGCCAAGACAGTGCAGGAAACAATCTCAGTGGTAGCCAAACAGTTCTCCAATGGATGTGGAAACACATGCCTTCACTATGGGGCATAGCTATTGCATTAGAGCCTCTGATTCCACTGGATATCACTGCAGGGTTATTGGAAGTGACTGAGAGCACCAAAAAGTCTTCCAGACATACCTGTTTTCTACAGAATTGTGTTCTATACTTCCTGAGTTTGTCATTGACCTGCCTCAGACACCAATATGATCTGAGCTGAGGTTTATCAAAGATGCATGTGTGAGTTATTTCCAGCCATCACAACCTTATAGAAAGCAGAATTGTGGTCCAGCATAGGCCGGATAAGCAGTTCTGTAAGTGAGTTGTGCATTCAGCCAAGCTTTGAAGAAATCCACCTTTACATGTGATCACCATCATGATCAGCAGATTCGTTCTTTAATTGTATGAAACTGATGCTTCAGTCTCATTGCAATTTATATCTTGAAAGTGCTTTTTTTCTGGTGGGCATCGCATCTGCTTGCAGGATCTCTAGCTGCAGGTTTAATTTTTAATGAGCATTATCTAGTATTTTACAAGATGTGACTGTCCCCTTACTACAAACCCATGTTTCCTATCAAAAATTGTGTTAGAATTTCCTTGAACCAGCTAATTCATATCAATGTTTTCTTCACATGGGAAGAAATCAGGAAAAAAGTTCTTCCCTGAAAGTATATTAGCAATTTGTATTTACCAAAAGCAGGTACATGAAATTTGAAAGATGTAAGAGAATTTTGCCTTTTTTTCCTCAAGAGTGGGAAGGGCTGGTAGCCACCAATTAAACTCTTTCAGTGTAAATTTCCATCTGTGCTATCTTTTTTCCATCAGTGCTTTTCCACCCTGTGTCATGATCAAAGGTCACTTCATTAGTGACGTGGCTGCTTCCATTGTTCACTTGTAAGTATCTCTGTTGTGCCTATTTTTGGTTTGACCACTTGATTATTAGTTCCCACCCACATGAAACATTTTTACTTGGTATGTGACCCAAAAGTCTGATCTCTTTTGGTACTGCACTAATTCATGACTCAATCTTCTATGTCTTTTCTTCTTAGATATCCAAAAACAGGTAGTAGTGGGAGAATATTTAGGCCTACCAGTGAGAGGCCCTGATATTAGATATAGCAAATACATTCTTATTGTACCAGCTAATGTATGAGGAGGCCCTACTGAGTAGCTCCAAAATACCTTCCCACAACCACAATCCCCTTTTTCTTAGATATCACACTCAGCAACTGTTGGGCAACAATATTTTTATATACTTGCAAACAATGCAGGTGTAAAAATGTCTTTTTGTTTTATTTGCAGGAACTGTGCTCTCACTGGTCGAGGAGTGAACAAGTGTGTTTTCATTGTGTGGTATGTGACATCATAATATGAAATCTTTCAAAATAAAAAATGCAAATTCCAGTGGGAAAGAAAATGAAAACTTTATATCTACCAAGAATAGCTCATTTATAGGACATGTGGTATGGTAAAAACAGTTCTCTTTATTTCTTTACAGCACAATCTCAGCTTCTATTATGAAATACAGTAAAATAATGCTAAATACAGTAAACACATGAATGACGCTTGTAGCAAAGATATAAAATAATAATGTATAGTACACCTATAAACAATAGAGTAAATCAATATGAAATTACAGAAGCAACATTTCATATAACCAGTGGGGAAAGATTCAGGCGTACAAAACATAAGTGCAAAGTTTTTAAAATAGAAAATATATAACAACCTGTACTGCATCAATGAGGGCAACCACAAATGGATAAATAAAACTGTGAGCTAATTTTAATCAATATAAAAACATTGTTTTCCAATTCTGTAATGATTACAAGCAAGTAAGACTCTTTGTATGCTTTCTTTATTGTTTTATGGTGTAGGTGTCTTATGACTTTGAACAAATTACAAATTTCAGTTGCTATGGGAACTACAGTATCTGGAAATTAAATAAGTTACACTATAACTCATATTTATTTTCTGATAACTTTAAATTCATCTAAGTCATGAGGTTTGCCACAAACCAGATAAGACAGAGATACCAGTTAAAAAAACATCCAATTTCCTTTGTACTTCACTTTTAAGGCTTATCTCTTTATTATATATTACTGTTTCATGACTACTAACCCTTGACCTGTGAATACCATCAAATTTCCTTTTAACCACCTGATACATCAATCTTTGTTCCTTTCATTACTCATGAGTTCCTCATGACCTTTAAACTTTTTCAACTTTTTCTTCATTATAGCATCGACTGTATTATAAACACTCAACAAGAAACAAGTAGATGCTTACTAATGTGTGCGTGTGTGTGTGTGTGTGTGTGTGTGTGTGTGTGTGTGTGTGTGTGTGTGTGTATGCATGAATGTGTTTGCACGTTTGCATATGTGTGTGCTACTTTATGTGTGTGTGTATCTGCATGTATGTGTTTATGTGTTTACATGTGTGCATATATGTGTGCCAGTGTGTGTGTGTGTGTGTGTGTGTGTGTGTGTGTGTGTGTGCGCGCACTCGCTTCTCTATGAGTAATGCATACATCATGTGTATGGACTGTCATACTGAAACATCTCAGAACTTGATAAAATTCACAAAATAGTTATCATAATCAGCTCTAAAAAGAACGAAAGAAATAAGCCAATGAATTCCCACATGTTCTCTGCAGTCTTGTCAACATATGATTCATACTGACTGAGTTGATTTGGTGGAGCTTTCAAAGGTTAAGTTTCTGGTTTTCAAGGATGCAGTAATGCCGAGACCATAAAAAGAAGACATTAAACGTAATTTGTATTTGGCTAAATTTCCAAGTAGTCATAAGATGAAGAATTTCATAAAAACTACCACAGAATATATATTTATACATTTTGTGGTTAGAGGTTGACATTACCAGCTGATATATTACACTGTTTCATAAAGCCTTGATGCCACTGCTTAAGCTGCTTTTTTAGTAAATTATAGTTTATTTATAGACCAGGAGAAAAGACTACTCTGAGGAAGGATGAACTATATTTTATGCTGTCTCAAATTTATTTTGTGGACACAATACTTCAGGACCAGCTTTCTGCAAGCTTTCCTGATCCATCACATTCAATTATATATGAAAGTGTGTGTGTGTGTGTGTGTGTGTGTGTGTGTGTGTGTGTGTGTGCACGTGAGTATGTGTGCCACTGTGTGTATACTAAACACATGTATTATGCGTGTGTGTGTGTGTGTGTATGCATATGTGTGTCACTGGGTATATACTATTTTTTATATACTATACATGTATTATGTGTGTGTGTGTGTGTGTGTGTGTGTGTGTGTGTGTGTGTGTGTGTGTGTGTGTGTGTGTCACTGGGTATATATTCTTTTTTTATATACTATACATGTTCATAGGTTCATAGGTTAGTACTAGGCTAACTGCCCTTGCGAGCCATTTTAAGCTTAGCCAATTATCCCTTGTGAGATTCAAACCCTGCACCTTGTGTTTGTAAGGCAAACACCTTAACCATTAGGCCACCCTCCCAACCATGTGTGTGTGTGTGTGTGTGTGTGTGTGTGTGTGTGTGTGTGTGTGTGTGTGTGTGTGTGTGTGTGTGTGTGTGTGTGTGTGCATGTTTCTCTGTTTGTCAGTCTATGTGTATGAGTGTGTGGCTGTGATGAGTACATCTGTGTACCTGGATTCAATAAGATATACATAACTGGTACCCCTGGATGTTCATTTGATCACTGCTGCAGTGGCTTTAGCTATAGGGGTTATGGCCATAATGGACAGCCAGCATCCAAGCATTAAAGGCACTTTCAATATACCTAACCCATCTTTTTACGATCAATGAAATCTGTAATACCTCTTTATTACTGGACAGAAAACTTTCCTTCAAGGAAGAAAATATCTTTCCTAGGAAAAAGTTACTTTTAGTCACCTTTGATGGTTATAGTTGCTTTTTACTTTTGAAGAAAAAAGTTATTTAAACTTATTTAAACTATTTTTCCCTTTTGAAAGTTGTTTTAAATTACTTTTGAGGGTTGGAACAAGTAGCAAAAGTACTTTTCACAGTGCTTTTTGGTGGAAAACTGACTTTTTAAATACATACCTCTTTTACTAAATATAGCTGCCAGACATCCAAGGATTAAAGTATCTTTAATGGCTTCACCATTAAAAAACTACGGGTTCCTTGGTTCTTCATTCTTCCAGCCACAAAAAGAAGAAAGATTCTAAGCAGCCTTTAACCCATCAACAGACTACTAAATTGCCGCAGCCACAGATGGGTTACTCTGCTGTGGCCATTACTGGTTCCACAGTCTTTTTTCTTGGCTCCCTCTGGTACAGCAGAAACAGCCATTATGAAAGGGGAGTAAGACACCATCTCTGTTGCTGTTGGAGTGCCCTTGGTAGATAAAGGAGAACCACTCTTGGTTTAAGAAAATGGGGCAGGGAATACATCTGGCTAGCCAGTCTGGGATGCTTGTTCCTAGGGAGGTTTTGCTTGTCAAAAGTAGGTCTGCTTCATTGGAAGATACCATCAAAAAGAAACAAAATGTCAGACATTTATCTTCACTTGCATCTGTTACTTAGGGCAGGAGTACTTTATTGGGCTTAGCTCAGGCCATAGTTCATGCTCTTGAGCCTACCAACTCTGCTGTTTCTGGTATGAAAAATAGGGATTCTTCACTGTTTGAGGATGTTCAAGCCTTTAAACAGCAAAACAATTGTCAAAGGACAACTTCTGACAACCCCTTGGAAGGACTTTCTTTTTCTGATACTATACCTAGAGTGAATCAGTTGTTTCCAAGTAGTCATAAGATGAAGAATTTCATAAAAACTACCACAGAATATATATTTATACATTTTGTGGTTAGAGGTTGACATTACCAGCTGATATATTACACTGTTTCATAAAGCCTTGATGCCACTGCTTAAGCTGCTTTTTTAGTAAATTATAGTTTATTTATAGACCAGGAGAAAAGACTACTCTGAGGAAGGATGAACTATAGTTTGTGCTGCCTCAAATTTATTTTGTGGACACAATACTTCAGGACCAGCTTTCTGCAAGCTTTCCTGATCCATCACATTCAATTATATATGAAAGTGTGTGTGTGTGTGTGTGTGTGTGTGTGTGTGTGTGTGTGTGTGTGCACGTCAGTATGTGTGCCACTGTGTATATACTAAACACATGTACTATGCGTGTGTGTGTGTGTGTGTGTGTGTGTGTGTGTGTGTGTGTGTGTGTGTATGCGTATGTGTGTCACTGGGTATATACTATTTTTTATATACTATACATGTATTATGTGTGTGGGTGTGTGTGTGTGTGTGTGTGTGTGTGTGTGTGTGTGTGTGTGCACGTGAGTATGTGTGCCACTGTGTATATACTAAACACATGTATTATGCGTGTGTGTGTGTGTGTGTGTGTGTGTGTGTGTGTGTGTGTGTGTGTGTGTGTGTGTGTGTGTGCACGTGAGTATGTGTGCCACTGTGTATATACTAAACACATGTATTATGCGTGTGTGTGTGTGTGTGTGTGTGTGTGTGTGTGTGTGTGTGTGTGTGTGTGTATGCGTATGTGTGTCACTGGGTATATACTATTTTTTTATATACTATACATGTATTATGTGTGCGTGTGTGTGTGTGTGTGTGTGTGTGTGTGTGTGTGCATGTTTCTCTGCTTGTCAGTCTATGTGTATGAGTGTGTGGCTGTGATGAGTACATCTGTGTACCTGGATTCAATAAGATATACATAACTGGTACCCCTGGATGTTCATTTGATCACTGCTGCAGTGGCTTTAGCTATAGGGGTTATGGCCACAATGGACAGCCAGCATCCAAGCATTAGAGGCACTTTCAATATACCTAACCCATCTTTTAGGATCAATGAAATCTGTAATACCTCTTTATTACTGGACAGAAAACTTTCCTTCAAGGAAGAAAATATCTTTCCTAGGAAAAAGTTACTTTTAGTCACCTTTGATGGTTATAGTTGCTTTTTACTTTTGAAGAAAAAAGTTATTTAAACTTATTTAAACTATTTTTCCCTTTTGAAAGTTGTTTTAAATTACTTTTGAGGGTTGGAACAAGTAGCAAAAGTACTTTTCACAGTGCTTTTTGGTGGAAAACTGACTTTTTAAATACATACCTCTTTTACTAAATATAGCTGCCAGACATCCAAGGATTAAAGTATCTTTAATGGCTTCACCATTAAAAACCTACGGGTTCCTTGGTTCTTCATTCTTCCAGCCACAAAAAGAAGAAAGATTTTAAGCAGCCTTTAACCCATCAACAGACTACTAAATTGCCGCAGCCACAGATGGGTTACTCTGCTGTGGCCATTACTGGTTCCACAGTCTTTTTTCTTGGCTCCCTCTGGTACAGCAGAGACAGCCATTATGAAAGGGGAGTAAGACACCACCTCTGTTGCTGTTGGAGTGCCCTTGGTAGATAAAGGAGAACCACTCTTGGTTTAAGAAAATGGGGCAGGGAATACATCTGGCTAGCCAGTCTGGGATGCTTGTTCCTAGGGAGGTTTTGCTTGTCAAAAGTAGGTCTGCTTCATTGGAAGATACCATCAAAAAGAAACAAAATGTCAGACATTTATCTTCACTTGCATCTGTTACTTAGGGCAGGAGTACTTTATTGGGCTTAGCTCAGGCCATAGTTCATGCTCTTGAGCCTACCAACTCTGCTGTTTCTGGTATGAAAAATAGGGATTATTCACTGTTTGAGGATGTTCAAGCCTTTAAACAGCAAAACAATTGTCAAAGGACAACTTCTGACAACCCCTTGGAAGGACTTTCTTTTTCTGATACTATACCTAGAGTGAATCAGTTGTTTCCAAGTAGTCATAAGATGAAGAATTTCATAAAAACTACCACAGAATATATATTTATACATTTTGTGGTTAGAGGTTGACATTACCAGCTGATATATTACACTGTTTCATAAAGCCTTGATGCCACTGCTTAAGCTGCTTTTTTAGTAAATTATAGTTTATTTATAGACCAGGAGAAAAGACTACTCTGAGGAAGGATGAACTATATTTTGTGCTGTCTCACATTTATTTTGTGGACACAATACTTCAGGACCAGCTTTCTGCAAGCTTTCCTGATCCATCACATTCAATTATATATGAAAGTGTGTGTGTGTGTGTGTGTGTGTGTGTGTGTGTGTGTGTGTGTGTGTGTGTGTGTGTGTGTGTGTGTGTGTGCACGTGAGTATGTGTGCCACTGTGTATATACTAAACACATGTATTATGCGTGTGTGTGTGTGTGTGTGTGTGTGTGTGTGTGTGTATGCGTATGTGTGTCACTGGGTATATACTATTTTTTTATATACTATACATGTATTATGTGTGTGTGTGTGTGTGTGTGTGTGTGTGTGTGTGTGTGTGTGTGTGTGTGTGTGTGTGTGTGTGTGTGTGTGCATGTTTCTCTGCTTGTCAGTCTATGTGTATGAGTGTGTGGCTGTGATGAGTACATCTGTGTACCTGGATTCAATAAGATATACATAACTGGTACCCCTGGAAGTTCATTTAATCACTGCTGCAGTGGCTTTAGCTATAGGGGTTATGGCCATAATGGACAGCCAGCATCCAAGCATTAAAGGCACTTTCAATATACCTAACCCATCTTTTAGGATCAATGAAATCTGTAATACCTCTTTATTACTGGACAGAAAACTTTCCTTCAAGGAAGAAAATATCTTTCCTAGGAAAAAGTTACTTTTAGTCACCTTTGATGGTTATAGTTGCTTTTTACTTTTGAAGAAAAAAGTTATTTAAACTTATTTAAACTATTTTTCCCTTTTGAAAGTTGTTTTAAATTACTTTTGAGGGTTGGAACAAGTAGCAAAAGTACTTTTCACAGTGCTTTTTGGTGGAAAACTGACTTTTTAAATACATACCTCTTTTACTAAATATAGCTGCCAGACATCCAAGGATTAAAGTATCTTTAATGGCTTCACCATTAAAAACCTACGGGTTCCTTGGTTCTCCATTCTTCCAGCCACAAAAAGAAGAAAGATTCTAAGCAGCCTTTAACCCATCAACAGACTACTAAATTGCCGCAGCCACAGATGGGTTACTCTGCTGTGGCCATTACTGGTTCCACAGTCTTTTTTCTTGGCTCCCTCTGGTACAGCAGAGACAGCCATTATGAAAGGGGAGTAAGACACCACCTCTGTTGCTGTTGGAGTGCCCTTGGTAGATAAAGGAGAACCACTCTTGGTTTAAGAAAATGGGGCAGGGAATACATCTGGCTAGCCAGTCTGGGATGCTTGTTCCTAGGGATGTTTTGCTTGTCAAAAGTAGGTCTGCTTCATTGGAAGATACCATCAAAAAGAAACAAAATGTCAGACATTTATCTTCACTTGCATCTGTTACTTAGGGCAGGAGTACTTTATTGGGCTTAGCTCAGGCCATAGTTCATGCTCTTGAGCCTACCAACTCTGCTGTTTCTGGTATGAAAAATAGGGATTCTTCACTGTTTGAGGATGTTCAAGCCTTTAAACAGCAAAACAATTGTCAAAGGACAACTTCTGACAAACCCCTTGGAAGGACTTTCTTTTTCTGATACTATACCTAGAGTGAATCAGTTGTTTCGTGGGAACATAATAATCTTCCATCCACTGTCTCTAAAAAATATATTATGATTTATTACAACTGGAATTTCATGAGCCTGTTCTTCCAGCATTGGGGGATGTATTTATCACAGCCTGTAGCTTGCTTGACAGCCAGTCTGCTACCCACAAGAAGCAGATAGATTATATGATGTTCCTCAGTCTTATAGATTTTTATTTTCTAACCCCAGATCAGACCTAGTAGTGATTTCCCTGATAAACCCAGCTGCTGCTAAACATCTGGTTAATGCCAGTCATTACCCTTCTGACAAGGATGGGAAAGCTTTTGAAAGATTTAGGAAAAAAAGAGTATTCATCTGCAAAGCAATTCTCAGCTGTCAAGCTCACATGTTAAAGTTTATGGTGGCTTCTTTTCAGAATACAAAAATCATCTTTGTGTAACCTTACAGCTCCTGTGACTTGTGGCTACCCATTCTTTGAAATGTGATTATGATTCGGTTGAAGTCACTTCTAGACCCCCTACTACTGGAACTATTGTGAGGAGGTTTGCTTGGTGATCTACTCAAAATCTTCCTGAGGATGGTAAAGCTGAAAGTCTTAATTGTCTATTAGACAGAGAAGCAGCCTTTTGACTATCTGTTATAGAGGTCTTTACAGAGTGAGATGAGAAAGGGGGAAGCAGGTGCCGGGAGTTTCACGGATGTTTCAGCTCTCTTCCAAATTTGTCAAGGGTTCTAATGCTACCTCTACATCATTTTACAAAAAACTATACAAGCAAAGACAATAAGCTGCTGGCAAACAGAATTTTTAAAAGCAATGCCTGGGAGGCTTAAAGAAGAAAGGAGGAGCCCCACTCAACAATAAATGACAGTCTAACCAGTCTGAATGATTATTTTCGGAGCCCCCCCCCCCCCCCCCCACACACACACACACACACACACTCTGGCAAGCCTTTAATTCTTCACAAATAATCTGAATCTCCATTTTACTCTTTGGCAATAGATAGTCTCAGACTAATGAGCAGTGAGAATGATTCATCATTGATACAGATGGCAGTGGGAATCTCTCCCTCCTTTTCGGGGTATTTCTCCTCATCTGTCAACTCAAACTTCACTTTTCCCTGTTGTCATTCAGTGTCTGGAAACTGAGGGAAGAAAAAGCTCCCCTCCTTTTCAGACAGAAGTCTTTTATTCAAGAATGTTTTTGATATCAAAGAATGAGGCTTCATTGAAACCAGTCCTACATCTTTCCATTTTAAACCAGATTGTGACAGTTCCAAAGTTCAAAATGTTGCTTCTTCACGACATCTTATCTCTTATTACCCCTTTATTTATTATTTTTTATTAAGTTTCTTATGATCATGTTTCTATAGCACCAGATTTCAGACATTTCTTATTTTCTGTCTCTGGATCACACTTTCAGTTCGCTACATTATCCTTTGGGTTATACACTGCTCCAAGGGCATTTACAAAGTGTAAAGTGTCTCTATCCAGTGACGGCCTACTGCAAAGTGTAAGGTATTCACATTTTGCTTTATTTAGACAACTTGCTTATCTTTACTGAATGTTTTTCAAAGTGTCAGGAATCGCTCACTTGTGTGATTGATCTCCTGTACATACTGTCTTGTTTGACTACTTCTCACAGGATTGTTTTCCTGGGGTCTTTTCTAGATACTTCTTTTTCAAAGAGCTTTTCTTCAACAGGAAAAAAACAAATCTATATGTAGACGTATTCCTGAGTTTTTACACTCAAACAAAAGTCTCAGCAAGGGAATTCCTCAGGATACTAGGATTCTCTTGATTCCTTTAGCAATATTCCAAAGGAAAAAAATTCTGTGGTAACCAATATGGTCCTGGAATCAAGATCCCTTGACATTCCAGATTTCTGTTTTGTGGTTTGTGACAGGACAACTTCTTTTGAGGAAAGATCAATTTTATTTGAATCCATGTCTCCCATTTTCTGTTTCCAGTACAGTCTGTAATAACAGATGTTTCAGACTTTGCTTGAGGATTGGTGTCTATGGGTTAAAAGTGCAGGTTCTTTGGAATAAAAAGACAGACTAAAACACATACATGTAAAAGCGATGTTGGCAGCTGTAAATGCTCTCAGCTCTCTCAGCCATCTATGGTCGACAGATCAATTACAAGTGATTACAGATAACACCACAGTAACATGGTACATAAACAAACAAGGGGAGCCACATCTTACCTTCTGTACAAACTAGCCATGGTAGCCTGGCATATAGCTTTCCAACTCAGCCTCACTTTACAGGCATCCTGCATCCAATCAGAACAAAACTTTATAGCAAACACGCTAAGCAGGACCAAGACATACCCTCACAAATGAAAACTGAATCAGAGTCTGTTCCAGGAATAGATCCAGCTGTGGGGGTCATCGTAGATAGATCTTTTTGCCTCTAGTCACAACAATCAGTTTGCATAATTCTGTCTCAGTACTTCATGCAATGAGGCCTAGAAAACAGTTGTTTTCTTTCTTAGGGCAGAAATTCTCATGTAGCTAGTCCACCCTTTCTACTAATGTCCAGGTCATTTTGAAGATTTGGAAATACTCTCCAGTGATTATTGTGGTGAATCCCTTCTGGCCCAAGCAACAGAGGTTCTCTCTTATTTTGGAAAAGACAATTACTGCAAGCTGCCTCACAGACTGGATCTTCTCATACAAGAGGCAGGAGGTGTCTCATGCATTCCATTGTGAACCAACTGCAGCTTACTGCCTGGATGATAGTGATCATACCTTTTAGACACCTATTTTCTGAGGACATGCATCAAGTACTAAATTATTAATTTATTTATTCATTGTTTATTGACATTTGTTGACTGGGAAATTCCACTGGGTGAGAAACCCATTTTTCAGTGGAGGCCCAGGGAGAAAAGCTCCAAATGGAGACACAAAAAAATTATACAAAAGTAATATTCAAAAAGTATAGACAATGTTCAAATGTTTAGTACAAATTAAAATGGGAATTACAAGTAATAATATCCAACAAGTTTGAGATAAAATCATTCATTTAGTAAGTTACATAAGGTAAACATTTTGGTAAGCTAAGTTATACAGTTTAATGGCCAGATATAGGAGTAGCTGTTGAGAAAAAGTAAAGTTAGAGATTGTAAATTGGTATAGAGGGAACTTTGTAAAGTCTTGTGAGACATTAGCAAAGATATAACTTAAAGGAAGGAAGGACAGAGAGGAATGATTAACTTTGTTTATGGTGGCTTAGGCATATGGTCAGGAGCAGATACAATTATTGAGCTAGTGGCACTTTAGTGCAGATTTGAATGTTTTTATAGAGTTCAGCTGAGTAACAGAGGAAAGGCAGAGCATTCCATAGTTTGGCAATGACATAGGAATAAAGGCTTTGTCCAGCTCATTTGTTTGGTTTTGATATACTTAAGAGCTGTTTGTTAGAAGACCTAAGATTCTGTGTTTGTAGAATGGTCTGAAGTGAAAAACAGTTGTTTGGCTTATATAACAATTTGTAGGTGAGAGTTAGTTGGGTGTAATTTAAGTATTGGAGGAATTCAAACCAGTTCAATTCTTTGATGGCTAGGCAGTGGTGATGTGAGTGATTTGGCATATTGAAGGCAAACTTTGCTATTTTGTAGTAGTATGATTATAATTTATTCATAAGAGATGTGTGGAGATTAGTGAAGATGGGGATACCATAGAGGAAGGAAGGGAGCAGTAGACTGTTAGTCAAAAAGGCAGCCAGCACCCAGAATGACAATATCCATAAATTATTTATTCATGTGTTCTGACCCAAACAAACAGACCGGTTTCAGCACACAGCCTTTTTCAATGAAGAAGGCTGTGTGCCGAAACTGGTCTGCTTGTTTGGGTCAGAACACATGAATAAATAGTTTATGGATATTTTAATTTTGGGTGCTGGCTGCCTTTTTGACTTTGAGTTATCTATTTTGGCCGTGCACCTGCCTGCGTGCGAGTTCTTTTTTTGGATTGCAGCAGTAGACTGTTAGCCAGTTTTATCTTGGTGGCCTTATCCAAGTAAAGTTTATGCCTATAGAGCTTACCTAGCTTAAAGTGAGTTTTTTATTGTGTTATGAATATGATGCTCAAAGAAGAGTCGGTCATCAGTCGTAATGCTTAGTAGTTTTGCTCTTTCCACTACTTCAATTTTAATATCGTTTTGTGAGAATATCATAAAGTCTTGAGTTGGTGGTTTTGTTGAGAATAGTAAGAGCTTAGATTTTTTTGGGATTTAGTTAAAGTTGTGCTTCATTCAGCCAGAATTTGATAGATGTAAATGAAGCAAGAAACCTGCTACTAGGAAATCACATATTAGCAAATGGAAAAGATTTTCTTGTTGGTGCCAAGACAAGAACCAGGACCCTTTTACGAGTAGTATTTCTCTGGTTCTACAATATTTGTGTGAGTTATTATCCTGTGGCCTATCTTACTCCTCTATCAAGGTACAGTTGTTGGTCATTTCAGCATGAATGCCTATAGATCCCCCTTTCAATGTAATTGCATGTGAAAACATTTCTGAAAGTTGTGTTGCATAGCAGGATTCCTAGAAAACAAGTGGTGCCTCCTTAGGATATTCACTTTGTCTTGTAAAAATTACCTCTTGCTCCATTTGAACCAGTTCATCAGGCTGATCTGAAGTTTTTAATATGTAAAACAGTTTTGATGAGTGCTCTGACATCTGTAAGAAGAGTAACTGAGTTTCATACTCTTTTAGAGGGTCATCCTTATACCTCGCAACTGTACAGATTTTCGCAGAATGTCTAGATTTTTGCCTCATAATTTTGGTCCATTTTTCATAAAATTCTGGTTTTCCAGCAAATCATTGAAGATTTAGGTTACAAAATAATAACAGACATTTAAGTTTCAGACTTCATTCCCTTCAGAAAATTCATGATAATGCAAACCCTGTTATTCTATCTACTTTCTAAGTTTGTAAGAGCGGTATTTAAAATTTGTTCCTATTTTTGGGTTTTGTCCCCCCATTATTTACGGTTTTGTTCAGATTTCTTGTTCTAAAAGGTTGAGAGGTATGGTGACTCATCCTTATGTTATTTTCCACAAAGACTGGGTTTCCATAAGTGATAATCATTCATTTATGCCTAAAGTAGTATCCAGATTTACTTTGAGCTAAATTATATGCCTCCCTATCTTCTTTTGAGAACCTAAAAACAAGGAGAAAGGATCCTCCATACTCGATGTCCACAGAGACATTTCAGATATTATCTTGACAGAACTAATACCTTCTGGAATTTTAACCAGTAATTCATTTCATATTAAGATAAGTAGAAAGGACAACCTGTCTCAAAGCAAACTATATCTAAATGGTTGTCTCATGCTAGTACCTTTTGTTATACTCCGCCTCTCCTCAACAACAAGGCAATTCCAGGTAGGGTCAAGGATCACTGTACCAGGGTCTTAGCTTCATTTGTGACTTTTTGGAAAGGATTGGATTCTAGAAGTATTCTAGAAGCAGCAAATTGGTCCTCTGTACATATCTTTACAAAGCACTACAGACTATATTCATTCTCAGGTCTAGGACAGGCTTTGCAAAGGGCATTCTGCAGGAGTCCTGGACTCTCAGCTTTTCTCCTCATAGTCAGTCTAAGCTATAGTAGTCTACCCATATAGCTAAGGCTACTGGAACAGTGATCAAATGATGAACAAAGTACAGTTATGTAAGTAAACATAACAGTAGATGCCTGAATGGTCACTGCTGCAGTAGCATCTCATAACCTGTGTACCCCTGTGTTTGATATGTTTTTGTTGCCAATGTGAGGATTTTTATTTTTCTAGTACTGACCTTTTCAGAGGTCCAATGTCCCTCTCTCACTTGGCATGAAAGTATTGTAGGGTTTGGTACCCATTCCAACCTTTGTCTTCAGCTGTACTTGAGCTGGTTAATGGTTTGTGTGCATGGAAGGTGCCCTGAAGTTTTGGGAGCTGGTCAGCTTGGAGGGATACAACCCACATCGCTAAGGCTACTGCAGCAGTGATCATTCAAACATCTAAAATCATGGCAAGTTTACTTACATAGCTGTACTTTTGTTGCTTATTTGGGGCTGATGCTTGTCCCACAGATGCCCAGTACTCTTATGGTATCTTTCACTCAACTGTTGCTGCAGCAGGGACATCGTGCTTTTGCAGTCATAACAGGCTGTGCCCTCCACCTATTCAGCACAATTTTTGTATTTTGAGCTTTGAACCTTTGAACTGCATGACACTCATATGTACACTCTGATTTTCACAGGGTGTTCACATGCAAAATGACAGCAAACTGCAGAAACATGTAATAAGGTTACCTTATGAGAGATCAGTGCCCATGTAGCTGCATGTCATTTGCCTGCTCTTGATTCTCCACTTTTGTATTTCCTCTGACCTTGTAGGGTGTCTCCTCTTTCTCCACAGTTGGGTATTTGTTGAGTTAATATATTTTAGTAAGTGTGGTGGTGTTGGCGTGAGGACCTCTATATGAGGAATACAGGAGATCACATCCTCCTGCAAAAACATATGGTTTTGCTGTATGGCTTGTTTTTATGTGTAGTTTAGTTTTCAGCCATTTGTGATTAATTAGTTTCTCTTTCTGGGAGTTGGGGGGATAACAAATCACAGGGAAAGCTACACACACACACACACACACACACACACACACACACACACACACACACACACTTGCAAACATAAATGTGTATATGGTGTGTGTGTGTGTGTGTGTGTGTGTGTGTGTGTGTGTGTGTGTGTGTGTGTGTGTGTAAAGTACTGAAAGTCATAATAACTATTATTTATTTATTTTAGTTGAGTTTGTTTACTGTGGTTGTACATTGATCACAATAGACCATTAGCAGACACAAAAAAATACAACAGAGCTAATTCACAATGGAATGGTCACTAAAGGTGGAGAGTCCCAAATGAAACAATGAGCAAATATTATTAACAGAGTAGAAAAACAAATGTGGATTAATTCAGTAGTAAATATGGGAGGTAAGCAGCAGATGATCACAGAGGGTCAAAGGAGAAGTAATATATGTGGATGTGGGGGGATTTAATTGATATGTCCAGTGGAAAAGCACTTGCAGTCAAATTTTTTGATGGAGGTATCTTCTGAGCTGTGTTCTGAAAGTGGAGGAATGGGAGATTTCTTTCAGGTAAGGGAGTGAGGGATTGCCAGAGTTTGGACCCAAGAATGAAGATGAAGAGGTCGGAACAGTGCAGTTTAGTTTGGGAGGATCTGGAGTTATTGAATTAATAGGCAGAGGTTGCAGGGGTTGGTTTTATTATGGAGTTTGGCAGCAAAAGGCTGGAGGGCACCTGGTTGAGGAAGTTTGAAAAGAAGAGACCTTAGCAGGAGCTAAATTTTCTAGGAGACTGGGAATCACCTGCCTTTGGAGAAGGTGGTGCAATAGTTTTCCTCGGGGGGGGGGGGGCAGGACTGGAAATGAATTGTCAGATTTTGTTTTCAATGAATTGTAGAATTCATTAGTTTTTTGGGGCTGTGGCTGTAATGGGGAGCCCATATTCAAGTTGAGCAAGGAGGACTTACATGCCTATTGCAGCTTTAGCTGTCCTGGAGAGAAAGAGAGAGATTTTCCAGGACCAGAATAATGACTGGTCAAGCCAGAAACCTAGGAATTTAAAAATCACATGCAACAATTTTTGCACATACCTGCAGTCCTTTTGTTTCTCCTGTCATGACAGGATTGCTTCCCACTCTGTAAATCCAACTTACTGGATATTCTGTTATTTCTATTACTGTTATTTCCTGCTTGTAAACTTTGGCTCCCCATGGTCTTATGAAGGCAGTACTTCCTGAATTTGCATCATCATCATGCTTGTCATTTTGATGATGCAAAGTTGGATTTTTCTTGAACTTCCTGCACTGTTAGGCTTTTTCCTCTGTTTTTTTGTAAGTAAATACATTTGTTAATTCTGCACACTGGCTGAGTGCAATATGTCCATTTACTAATAGAACAGATTTTACTGGCATGCATTTTCAGGTCAAATGAACTATAAACTATTAAGCTATAACATCCAGAATTAATGTCTAAATCTAATCCTCAGTAATTTACTAGAAAACTGAAAGTTTTATGAGGGGAGGACAGATTAAAATATGACGCAAAATCAGGGGCGTTCTGAAAAAAAATTATGGACAGGTGAAAGGTAAGATTCAGTGACATTAGGCAAAATCAGAGATAATTGAGTTATCGACTTTGCGCAGCATGTGGTGTATTTATATGATAGTAATACATAAGCAACCTTTACATTTCTTTTCACATAAAAGGAACATCGAATGTACTGGGGTTTGAAGATCTGATTAACCAACAGCATGCAACTAACATTAAAATGAAAAATTATTCAAAAAATACAAGTAAAACCCTCCCAATCTGAAAATCCTCTCTAAGTGTGCCTTTTCCTTCCTACTGACTAGGTAATGGAATCTGCTGACCCCATCATGGTATCAGCACACCAGCTAGGAAGCAGACCTTCCTGCAGGGTAATCAATGAGGTGGGAGCATGTTATGGCTATGGAGAGCAATTTCTGAAGAGATCTTCAGTAAAAGGAAAGTGGGAATGCAAACTTAAATTACAGAAAGACAGCCAAGTTAAACTACTGAACAAATGCATTTTGGGAACAGACTACTTTGGTTTTGTCAATTTGCATAGGATCTTTAAAGCACATGGTCGCTTCTTTTGGGGTTCCATTGAGATCTGCACTGTTCATAGGCTCATAGATTAGCACTAGGCTAACTGATCTTGTGGGCCATTTTAAACCTAGCCAGTTACCCCATGTAAGAATTAAATGCTGCCCCTTGTATTTGTAAGTTAAATACCTTAACCATTACGCCAACCTCCCACACCCACATGTTGAGATTTTTAGAAGGTTTTTTTTTTCAGCATTTGTGAAGTTTCAAACATCATACTTTTTGTTATGGATGACTTTAGTAGTAGTTTATGGTTGTTTAGCCAATAATTAAGGGAGATTGAAGCTGGGTTTGAATAGATGAATGTGAAGGACTGGATCAAAGGATAACAATGGCACCTGTGTAAAGAATGAAAGAAAGGTTAGTGAGGCTGAAGGGTAGTTTGCTCATAAAGATTGAAAATGACAGTGAAGCAGGTATGCATTCCTGGGGCACTCCTTTGATTAGGGTGCTGGAAGTGATAGTTATGAGCCAGTTTTGACTCTGAAATACCCGTTTGTTAAAAAATGTTAGAGAATGAGAAACTGTACATCAACACCCTGACTGGAGAACAAATGTTCTCCAGCAGGGTATTAATGTACAGGTAATGCCCGCTGAAAAATGAGTCCACTGCTTCATAGCAGCATATCAAGCTGCCATGGAGCTTGGATTGAGAAAAGTGAACAGCCTCCATTACTTTACAATTGCTAAGCAGCACTTTTGCTGTTTAGAGAGTGTAAAATTTGAAAAAAAAAAAAAAAGTGTGTGCGTTTATGTCTGTGTGTGTGTATGCGTGCATGTCAGTGAAAATGAGAGTGTTTGAGACATTATTTTATACTCACTAAGCAGTGCTTTTACTGTTTAGCGAGTGTAAAATAAAAAAAGAAAAACATTTTAAAATAAAGCATGTGAGTGAGTGTATATGTGTGTGAGAGTAAGAGAGAGATTGAGCGAAACAGAAAAAAGTGTGTATGTGTGTTTGTTTCTCAGTGTGTGTGAGTGAATGCGTGCATGAAAGCAGAAGAGACTGTGTGTGTGTGTGTGTGTGTGTGTGTGTGTGTGTGTGTGTGTGTGTGTGTGCGCGCGTATGCATGACAGACATAGAGGGTAAAGTGTGAAAGTGATCTAGCGATCCCTTGGCAACAGCAGTTTTGCGTACCTCTCAACCTCAGATATAGTTCTCAACCTATTAACACAAGAAATCTGGATAAAGCCTGACATAATGGAGGGGGCAAATGCTAAGAAATAGGGACACATTTTAAATATTGCTCTTATAAACTTAGAAAGTTGCTAGAATAACAGGATTTGTGTTAGCATGTATTTTCTTTAGAATATGAAATCTGAAACTCAAATGCATGTCATTATTTAATGTAGTGACCTTAATCTTTAGATCATCCCAGTGGTTTGTCAAAAACACATTTTTATGAGGAGCAGACTGAAACTATGAGGCAAAAATCTGGGCATTCTGCAAAAATATGTACAGATGAGAGTTATGTTCTTAGATCAAGGTATCTGGATAAGCCTAAAATAAACATGACAAAGGCTCAGAATAGGAACATATTTTAAATAATTTGTGTTAGCATGCATTTTCTGAAGCAGGTGTGTGTGTGTGTGTGTGTGTGTGTGTGTGTGTGTGTGTGTGTGTGTGTGTGTGTGTGTGTGTGTGTGTGTGTGTGTGAGTGAGATCTACCACTGGCAGCAGCAAAGAGGTTTGTATACCTCTGGACCCTTCAGATGAAGAAATCTGGATAAAACCTAAAATAAAAGGGAGCAAAGGCTCAAAAATAAAAACAGATTTTAATTATTGCTCTTATAAAATTACAAACTTGCTTAAATAAAAGGATTTGTGTTAGCGTGAATTTTCTGAAGGAAATAAAACTCTGAAACTCAAATTCATTCCGTTATTTAGTAACTACTGCCTCCAATGACTGGCAATAAATCAAACATTTTAGGAGTAAGGGACCAAAACAATATAAAGTAAATACCTGGATTATATAAAGTAAATACCTGGATTATTTTTAGTGTCATATTTTGGATGTAAAATGCTTCTTCCAACACCATTAATATGTACTACAGCAAGTTTGAAACATTAGGCTGAAGAACTACTTTACATCAAAAATATATAAAAAATAATATAGTACTTAAAAAATAAATAAGTAAGTAAAACACAGCAATTTTACAGACAGCCCATTCTCTAAGCGCAATAGCAATAATGCCCTCCAGAGTGTGTGTTAATGTGTAATTAATGCCCTTCCAGGGGTGCAGAGGCCCTCCACCATGGGCGTTAATTATACATTAACACACACCCTGGAGGGCATTATTGCTGGTGTGGAACCAGGTGATAGTGCTGGAATGAACTCCAATTTCCTGGAGCGAGCAAAGGCACAGGAGATGGTCAATAAGATCAAAAGCTTTGGTAAAGTCAATGAAGAGTTCTCCTGAAACGTTTCTTTTATCCATGTTGAGAAAAATCTCATCTGTAAGTGACCGTAGTGCTGTCATTGTGTTCTGACCATTCCAGAATCCATACTGTTTGGAGTGAAAAGGTGATACTGTTGGATGTAAGTGGACGGTTGGTTGTAGTTTTTCAGGTATTTTCCCAACTGTAGAGAGAATGAAGACAGGGTTAAAGTGCAAGGCATTTTCTGGCTGTGGGTGTTTGGGACAAAGTTTGAAAAGAGCAGTTCTCCATATGTCTGGCACTGAGTTTTGAGTTAAACAGAGGTTATAAATATGGAGAAGATATGTGTTAAGGAAGTCTTTGCACAGTGAGATGAATGAGGGGAATATGCTGTCTGTAATAAGGGATGCATCCAAGGGTATGATGTCTATTAGACAGTCAAGATCTTTCTCAGTAATTTTCTGAAAATAGAAGAAGAGGATAACATGTGGGGGGGTTGTGTGAGTTTGGGGGAGAGTTAGACACAGTGCTACACAGTGCTACTAGAGAGGTGATGAATTTCTTGAGTAAGTAAGAGAATGAGAGTTGGTCTTGAAAGGTCAGGATGGAGATAAGGGAGGAGGTGGTGTTTGTGAATTGTTTAGCCTGTGAGAAGGTTTATTTCCTGATAGAAGTGTATGGGTTTGCCTAGCAGAACATTTGTTAAAGAAAATAGGAGAACTCCAAACAAAAAGGGGACACCGTAAATAGAAGAAGAAATTGGGTTATGGCAAAGTAAATTAGAGTGGCAAGAAACTGAGGATTACAGAATTTTAGCTCAAAGGATAGCAAATAAAGAGATATGTGCTTGGGATTCACCTAGGGTAAAAAAGGCAATGGCTGACAAAATAAGGTTGCAAAAAAAAAAAAAAAAAGCGGAAAGAGCAATATGGAAAATAAAAGGGAGAAAAGGCTTAAAAATAAAAACAGATTTTAATTATTGCTCTTATAAAATTACAAACTTGCTTAAATAAAATGATTTGTGTTAGCGTAAATTTTCTGAAGGAAATAAAGCTCTGAAACTTAAATGCATGCTGTTATTTAGTAACTTCTGTCTTCAATGAGTGGCAATAAATCAAATGTTTAGGAGTAAGGGACCAAAAAATATATAAAGTAAATACCAGGATTATTTTTAAAGTGTTATATTTTGGATGTAAATGCTTCTTCCAACACCATTAACATGTACTACAGCAAGTTTGAAACATTAGGCTGAAGAACTATTTTACATCAAACAGTGTTATTGTGGGAAGAAATATCCAGGGAATTGTTATGGCTCGGCTTGTATAGGCCCTAGGGTTGATAGCCTAGTACCAACCTATGAACCTATGAACATATAATAAGAAAGGCATTCGGAGGACAAATAATGGAAGACCAAGAAGAGATATCTCAAGAGTTTGTAAAGTACTATAGTCAATTCTACAAAGGGGAAGAGTGGAACAATGAGATAGGGAAAAAGATTGAGCTGGGAGACTTAAAAGCAGAAGGATGAAGGGTGAAACTGTGGAAGCAATAGGCAAACAGGTGAGGGAAAAGTCACCAGGTAGTGATGGTTTGCAAAAGAGATGTGAAGAATGAAGAAAGATAAGATAGGTATAGTATGGGAGACGATATTCAACCAGGTACTGGAGAAAGAGGTTCCCCCAGAATTGTGGCAAAGAGGTATAATAGTGTGTTTTTTTTTTCAGGAAGAAACTAAGAATCCAGAAGAGCAATGGTCATACAGGCTGATTGTCATTTTAAATCATGATTATAAAATATTCATGACGGTTTTGGCAAATAGATTAATACTCATACTCAAAGACATTATACTTGATGACCAGTGTTGCTTTGTGCAAGGCATTAAAACCTTTGACAACATCAACAGAGTCTTGATGGTAATGCAGGAGGCACAGGTTACCAAATAAGAAGTGGCCTTGATAGTGCAAGATGTTGAAAAGGCATTCAGTGTAGTAAGCCGCCGGGTTTATTTGAAGTAGCAGATGGGATGCGATTTCAGTAGGAGTACAAAGGGCTGTTAAGGAGAATGTATGAAGAGTCCCAGGCACAGGTTAAGATATTGGAGAAACTATCTGAGAAATTTGAGATGAGATGGGAACAAAGGGGATAGGCAGGAAATTGTGAAATATCTAGGAAATGTAGTTAAGGAAAATGTACAGAGTTATAGAGGGACACATTCGAAACACAGACGGAAAACTTCCACAAAAAGCTACAGGGATGGAAAATACATGGGTTAGATTTTGAAGAGAGAGTACAAGTATTAAAATAGCATGTGACCCCCATCCCCTTGTGTATTAACCTTGATACAAGCATTTTGCCACTCTCTTAGTGAACCAGAGGAGAAGACAATAAACCAGCATATGAAAGACTTCATATGGAAGGGAAAAGTGGGACAGATTAGTCTTGTATAAAAGGGATGCAGGGACGGGGCTGGGAATTCAACACATTAAAGAACTGCACCCAAAAGTCAAGTTTTTCTTTCCAAAAAGTGTTTTTCCTTCCCTGTAATCCAAGACTAAACACTTCATATACAGGAAAAAAAACATAATTTAATAATTATATTTGCCTTTCTTTCCTGCATATGTCTCATCTGCTACATCACAACAGCTACTAAGAGTGGCACACTAATTAAGTTATGTCACTACTCCCAACAACAAAGCCATTAAGAAAACAATGACATTTAAATGTGCCTCATCAGTTACAGATTGCCAGCATCACACCTCAGATAAATAGTGTAGCCTGGAGTCTGAACAAAGGCAGGCTTTCAAGCTTAGTTTTCAGATGCAAATGTCTTTCCCCGTAATAAATCTCAGTGCCACAAAGAAAGAAAGCAAATATGTTAACCTACATTTCAGTTACATCCAATTCCAACATCCCTTACTTATATGCTACTTCAAAAACTTAAACCTTGTACACCCTCAGCTGACCTACTACCAGCTCAATACTTGCAAAGTGCAGCTAGAGTGCTTGCCTACCCCATCTCCATCCTAATAAATAGAACCATTACTGAAGGTTCCATCCCATCTCTTTGGAAAATATCACATATTATCCCACTACATAAGGGCGGTAACTCGACCGAACTCTCAAAACTTTCGTCCCATAGCCCTACTCACAACCAACCTCCCCCTCCTACTCCTTTCTCTCACTCACCCCCACCTCAACTTCACCCTTTTTCAATTAAACCTACTCCAACTTCTACCATAAGAAAACTCCTACAGAAATTAAAACCATGTACCAATGCTGACAACTTCCCTCATACTATCTCCAAGTACCAAAACACCAGTGCCATTGCCCTCCCCTATCCAGTATCCTCATCAAGCGCCCTATCCAAGAAGGGCCTGTCCGCAAAACCTGGAAAAAAGCTTACATTATTATCCCTCTCTACACAAAGGTGGAAATAATGCTAACATCTCAATTTCCGTCCTATAGCCATCCTCTCTCCCATTTTCTAAAGTCCTGGAGAAATGCATCACCTTCAACTCCTTTTCACCTCTTGGACAACAATCGACTAACCCCTGCAACATGGATTCAGACCCATCATAGTATGACGGCCCTCTATCCTTCCTTGAAACTGTGAATAAAGCCTAAGAGATTCTGGACTCATTGTATCCACTCTTCTTGATCTTCCTAAGGCCTTTGATACTATCTCCCATAACCTACTTCTTACTAAACTATCTAATCCTAAACTTTCTCTCACTCAGCTGGTTTAACAGCTATCTCTCCAATAGACAACAAGCAGTCAAGGTGACCTTCCTCCTTTCTAAATACTGGAATTGTCCTACAAGGCTCCATTCTGGGCCCCTTCTCTTTAATATTTTTCATTAATGACTTTTTACCATGCTATCCCTCAGGCTAATATTATTCAATATGCGAATGATTCATAGTCATCTAACGCCTCATTCATACCAACTCTACTAAACACCAGGATGCCTTCTCCACCAGTGAAAATTGGATGAAAAGACAGCCATCTAGCTCTTAATGCTGCTAAAACCAAACTCATGATATTCTCCTTCAAAAACTACTAACATCGTCATAAATCATTCTCCATCTACAGCCAAATAACATCCTTGAGCTTGTATCAAGAAACCAAACTATGGGGTCAAAATTGATGACAAGCTTAAATTCCATTCCATCTACTACAAAACATAAATAAAACCCACAAAAACTTGGCATGTGCTCTGCGTCATGTCGTTTCCTCAGCTCAGCTACCAGATTACTCTCTCAGCTTCACATTCTCTTACCCTCGCCTTCTCTATGGGCACCCCTTCTTACTAACCTACAGCCAATCTTCCCTCAAAACCAAACTATCTTCTTGTTACAATCAAATTTGCCAAATTTGCCACTTCTAACAAATCATCAACCCACCACTGTAGACCACTCCTGAAACTGAAATGGTTAGAACTTCTTAACTACACTCTCATATACCCAACTCACATATGCTCACAAACTGATTTTTCCAATAGCCATCCCTCTGCCCCTCACTCTCTTCTACCTTTAAAATGCACCACACACAGGCAATAGATCAAACAGAAATCAAACCTCACTTAGAAATTCATAGACCCCTCCACCCTCTGGACAAAACCTCCTGTCCTTCTCACTAGCTTAGCAGCTTATGGAACTCCCTTCCCTCCCTCTATTACCATTACAAGCCTCCATCCTTTAAAAAATCACTCCACTCTTATCCCAACCTCCACTTAGAATGCTCCTGCTCTCACCTTTCATAACCTACACTAGCTACTCTAATGGCTTTTCTCTTCTGACTGTCCTAACACCAGGTAGCATTACTCTCATGGCCTACCTGTATACTACTCTAGCTTTCCTGCTCAAAAAAAAAAAAAATAATTATAGATATGTCCCATTTATACTTATTACAATGTTTATAACTGTCTCTGCATGTTTAATTACATAAACTGTACAATGTTTAACCCCATCATATGTATATGTATATCCTCACCTTTGTGTAATCTGTATGTGGAGCTTTTTCTCAATGTTTAACCCCATGTAATGTATATGTATAAACTCATCTTTGTTTAATCTGTATGTGGAGCTTTTCTCCCCAGGATTCCATTGAAAACGGGTTATTTGAGCCCAATGGACTATCCTGGTTAAACAAATGCAAATAAAATAAATAAAATAAATAAATACTCTCTCCATTAGCTAAAATCATGGAAAAATGTATCCACCAGCAACTACTTGATCATCTTCTCCAAAATAACCTATTAGCTGACTGTCAGCATGGCTTTGGAAGCCATTCCATGAGTACTACCACTGCCTCTTATCCTTGAATGCTTAAAAATAAAAACAGTTTTATTGCTCTTATAACTTCAAACTTGATTTTTTAAATTTTGGGAAAACTCAAACTTAAATGCATGTTATTTAGTAACTTCTGCCCCCCCCCCCCCCCCCCCCCCCCCCCCCCCAAAAAAAAAAAAAAAAAAAAAAAAAAAAAAAAAAAAAAAAAAAATAATAAAAAAAAAAAAAAAAAAAAAAAAAAACAAATAATGGAAGACCAAGAAGAGATATCTCAAGAGTTTGTAAAGTACTATAGTCAATTCTACAAAGGGGAAGAGTGGAACAATGAGATAGGGAAAAAGATTGAGCTGGGAGACTTAAAAGCGGAAGGATGAAGGGTGAAACTGTGGAAGCAATAGGCAAACAGGTGAGGGAAAAGTCACCAGGTAGTGATGGTTTGCAAAAGAGATGTGAAGAATGAAGAAAGATAAGACAGGTATAGTATGGGAGACAATATTCAACCAGGTACTGGAGAAAGAGGTTCCCCCAGAATTGTGGCAAAGAGGTATAATAGTGTTTTCTTTTTTTCAGGAAGAAACTACGAATCCAGAAGAGCAATGGTCATACAGGCTGATTGTCATTTTAAATCATGATTATAAAATATTCATGACGGTTTTGGCAAATAGATTAATATGCATACTCAAAGACATTATACTGGATGACCAGTGTTGCTCTGTGCAAGGCATTAAAACCTTTGATAACATCAACAGAGTCTTGATGGTAATGCAGGAGGCACAGGTTACCAAATAAAAAGTAGCCTTGATAGTGCAAGATGTTGAAAAGGCATTCAGTGTAGTAAGCCGGCGGGTTTATTTGAAGTAGTAGATGGGATGCGATTTCAGTAAGAGTACAAAGGGCTGTTAAGAAGAATGTATGAAGAGTCCCAGGCACAGGTTAAGATATTGCAGAAACTATCTGAGAAATTTAAGATGAGATGGGAACAAAAGGGATAGGCAGGAAATTGTGAAATATCTAGGAAATGTAGTTAAGGAAAATGTACAGAGTTATAGAGGGACACATTTGAAATACAGATGGAAAACTTCCATGTGCTACAGGGATGGAAAATACATGGGTTAGATTTTGAAGAGAGAGTGCAAGTAGTAAAATAGCATGTGACCCCCATCCCCTTGTGTATTAACCTTGATACAAGCATTTTGCCACTCTCTTAGTGTACCAGAGGAGAAGACAATAAACCAGCAGATGAAAGACTTCATATGGAAGGGAAAAGTGGGACAGATTATTCTTGTATAAAAGGGATGCAGGGATGGGACTGGGAATTCAAGACATTAAAGGAGAACTGCGCCCAAAAGTCAAGGTTTACTTTCCAAAAAGTGTTTTTCCTTCTCTGTAATTCAAGACTAAACACTTCATATACAGAAAAAAAAACATAATTTAATAATTATATTTGCCTTTCTTTCCTGCATATGTCTCATCTGTTACATCACAACAGCAGCTAAGAGTGGCACACTAATTAAGTTATGTCACTACTCCCAACAACAAAGCCATTAAGAAAACAATGACATTTAAATGTGCCTCATCAGTTACAGATTGCCAGCATCACACCTCAGACAAATGGTGTAACCTGGAGTCTGAACAAAGGCAAGGTTTTCAAGCTTACTTTTCAGATGCAAATGTCTTTCCCCGTAATAAATCTCAGTGCCACAAACAGAGAAAGCAAATATGTTAATCTACATTTCAGTTACATCCAATTCCAACATCCCTTACTTATACACTACTTCAAAAAGTTAAACCTTGTACACCCTCCGCTGACCTGCTACCAGCTCAATACTTGCAAAGTGCAGCTAGAGTGCTTGCCTACCCCATCTCCATTCTAATAAATAGAACCATTACTGAAGGTTCCATCCCATCTGTCGGGAAAATCTCACATATTATCCCACTACATAAGGGCGGTAACTTGACCGAACTCTCAAACTTTCGTCCCATAGCCCTACTCTCTCCATTAGCCAAAATCATGGAAAAATGCATCCACTGGCAACTACTTGACCATCTTCTCCAAAATAACCTATTAGCTGACTGTCAGCATGGCTTTAGGCCATCCCATAGTACTACCACTGCACTCTTATCCTTTTCTGACTGCATTAATAAAAATCAAAATAACAACCTGCTTTCCTCTGCACTCTTTATAGACCTCTCTAAAGCCTTTGATATGGTTAACCATCAGTAACTTATAAATATACTTAAATCACTTTCATTAGACACACAGGCAGTGAAATGGTTCAAGTCCTATCTAGAAAATAGGCAACAAGCTGTCCTTTGGGACAATAACTTATACACACATCTCCCTATTACCCTTGGTGTACCTCAAGGCTCTATCTTGGGACCTCTCCTTTCCTCTATCTTCATTAATGATCTAAATGTAAAGCTTCCTCAACCCACCTGCATACAATATGCAGATAATTCCACATTAATCTGTGCAGCTGCCTCTACTGCTGAACTCCAGTCCATCACCCAAAAAGTATTTAACTTAGTAGAAAACTGGTTCCTTCAACACTGTCTCCTCCTAAACCCTAAAAAAACTAAATTACTACTGTTCACTCCAACACAGGAGTTCTCCCATATAAATTTCACAGCTACATCCAATAATGGCACTCTCATAGCACCTGATCTGACCACTAAACTTTTAGGTGTAACAATTGACCACAACCTGAACTTCGATTCACACATTAACTTAACCATTAAATCAGTTAATAGAAAACTAGGTTCCTGCACAGGATTAAACCTTTCCTTACTCCTTTAGCTAAAACTACCATTGCCCACACTCATCTTATCTCTACCCTCCTATATGCCTCCCCCATTTATACCAATCTATCCAAAAGTAACTTGAATAAACTGTCAACCTCCTATTGTAACATTGCCAGATTTGCCACTGGCTCCGCATTTGGAACCCACCATTGTCTAAATCTGAAACAACTAGGATGGCTGGAACTGCAAAATCAGCTTCTACTTCAGCAACTCACTAACACCCAAAAGATTTTCCCAGCAATACTCCAATACTCAGCAGCGTTATCACCCCATACAAAAATTTCACAACCCTATGCTCAGCTAACAAATTACTAGTAGCCACCCATAAAGCCAACAATAAATCAGGTGACTGTCTTTTCTCTAACTCTGTGGGAAAAATTTGGAACAGGCTTCCCAGTGAACTAGACATGTATCCAGTTGGACTAGCCCAGTCAACAAATGTAAAATAATAAAAAAAAAATAAATAAAATAATCTAACTCTTCTTACTTTCTGTCAGTGTAAGATTTTCTTCTTTCTTCAACAACACTTTTCAAGAAGCAACTAAAAACATTCCTTAAAACTCAGTGGCTATGTTCATGCTCTAACCCTGACCAATGACCTCCTTCTTTCCATGTTCTTATCACTATCATTTTTAGGCCTCTGGGCATACCACTCTCCTGACCTTAGTTAGGTGGGCCACTAGCTTACTGAATGCTATTACTAGCCTAGTCTTTCTGGGAATCTATCCCTGAGTATAAACCCACAAAATAACTCCTCTATCATGTATATATAAGATACTGTCTCTTCTTGGACTGTAGAATTTGAAACCTACCCACCATGTAAATATTTGCTACATTTTCAATTGGACTGCAGAATGTGAAAGCTACTTAAAATTATGTGTTCTTAGTTAACTCACACAACATGATATTACTTGCTTGCTTTCTCTGTGATTAGTGTTCAGCTTTCTACTGTGTGAAATGCTCTTTTTTTACCTCTGTAATTACTTTTATTCACTTTTAATAATGCAAACACATCTTGTATTCAGATACTCATGTAAAATGTTTTGTTAGTATATTGTTATAGTGTACCTTCTTGTACTTCATTATTTTTATCATTGTTATTATTTCATAATCTACTTAGCTTAATGGAGCTTATCTCCCCGGGCCTCTACTGAAAATGGACATGTATCCAGTTGGACTAGCCCAGTCAACAAATGTAAAATAATAAAAAAAAAATAAATAAAATAATCTAACTCTTCTTACTTTCTGTCAGTGTAAGATTTTGCATTTTTTCTGCACTGCAATTTCTGCAAAAGTGCATGTTTCTTCTGGATTTGGGGACATAAAATTAACATATTTTTCTTCGGGCTTTTCCTGGTTAGGAGTTGCCACAGCAGAACTCTGGTCCACTAATGATTGGCAGTAGATTTTTACGGTGCTGAGGTGCCAGCCTGACACCAACCTTCAACATAGGCACGCCCATTCACGCATGTCTTTCGAATGCCACTCGACCACGGGGAGGACATGCAGACTCCACACAGAAGGCGCTCCAGCCGATAATCAAACAGGAGAACGTTTTGCTGTGAGGTGACAATGCTACCGCTGCACCACCGAGGCTTCTGGACATAAGAAGATTTTAATTCTAGCTACAGTATTTAAAGCTGTGAAAGCCGCACAAACCATCTCATAAAAGGAGTTGAGATAACTTAATTTGACAAAAAAACAAGAAAAGCAGGGAGGTTTAATACACTGGATAACAGAGATGAGGAAGGAGAGAGATAGCAGAGCACTTATTGCAAAATTATATAAACTTTTGAAGAAAAAGCAGAAAGAAGAAATAGATAACATGAAGGGGTGATGGTCCTATACCCTGGGAGAGGTGATCACAGCTAGAGGATGGAAAAAAATATGGGAGCCGATGTGGAAAGCAATAAAATTAAGGAAGTTCAAAATACATTTGCCTGAAAGTGCCACCTTAAGTATTTCTATACCCCATCCAGACAAAACAAGATGCATGTAGAGGTGAGTGAGGAATGTTGGAGATGTAAGAAGGTGGAGAGAGGAAACTGGGATCGTATCTTCTGGGACTGCCCAATTTTTTAGTGATTGGAAGAGAGAAGTTAGTGATATGATAAGGAAAATAACTGGGAAAGACCTTATGGATGTTAGGATGGGAACTCAATACCACAGAGAAAAAAACACAACAGGTTAGTGTGGGCTATAATAACAGTGGCAAAAAAGCGAGGAAAAGTGAAAAAGTGAAGAGTGCTTGAGGAGACAGATATATGCTCCCATCAGCTGCGCATTAGGGCTTGGAGGAAGTAAATTGTTTTTTTATTATTCATTTTCATTGATTTGTAATATGTTTTTCTCAATTTAAAAGGGGTAAAGTTAGCATAATGATTAAAGACTTAACCTCACATATACAAGGTATAGGGTTTGATTCTAACATCTGGTTGTTAGCTAAGTTTCTAATAGTCTGCAGACTGATATCCTAGTAATTACCTATAAACCTAAAGGAATTAACAAATGCTTGTTTAATTTAAAATGCCAAGGGTGAACAAGACTATAACAACAAAAGTATATATGCTTTATATTTTATACAATAAATGTGTTTAGTAGATCTAGGGAAGATGGATTAGCAAGGTATAAACTATGTTTCAGTGTGCTAAAGGACTGTTACATGGACTTTTCAGTGATGTATTACAGAGTGTTTTTGTCAAAGAAACAAGATAAAGCAAATACAAAGGACATTGTTGACAGGAAAAATAAGACAACTGATAGCTGTGGTAAGCCTTAAAGCTTAAGTATGAAAGGAAGATCTTAAGGAACTGCACGCATATAGACTGATCATGAAGAACATTAAGAACAATATCTAGATGAATTACAGAGATTTTTTTTTGTGAGTGTAAAAATGTGGGTTTTAGCCACACTGTCATCATTGTACATAGTTACATGTGATTGTTTTATGTTAATTGTATTATTAAGGTGTATTGCCTTTGACACAATACATTTTCTGAGTTAAAAAAAATCACCTAGAATAATGTTATTTTTATACTTTCAGGAAGCTGATGTGACAGTAAGAATAAGAGATCTAACTTTTAAGAGAGACTAGAGGAAGAAGGTAATTGACTGGTATTAGAAGACTTTTTCCTGGAAAGAAGTTTTAGAAGGAACCAAATAAGTAGTGTCTGAAGAGGATCTTGCTTGAGAGATGATAGTTGAGTTAAGGTGTTTTTTTAAAGAGAGAGGTGTCCCACCTACCATTTTGCAAAGTCTTATGTCTTGGATGTATTTGTAGGAGGGGAATAGGTGCTGGAAATTGGGGGTGGTTTGTTTGAGCCACATTTCATTAACAGCTGTGTACCAAGGAGTGTGCTGTAAGGAATATGTTTATTTGCTCAAGTTTATTAGAGATGCTTTGGGTATTAATTAATGCATAGGAGAAGGAAGATGTTTAGGGAAAAGTTGTGAGGTTATGTGGTGGGAAGGACCTGGATTGGATTCAGTGTATCGCTCTGGGGAGGAGCATGAGTAAAATGGGTATACATTTATAAAGTTGTTTAGAAAGTTTGAGGTTAGGTTGTTGAGGTTTGATAGGTTTGGGGTGGATAAGGTAAACAGAATGTGTAGCTGGAGTTGTTTGTGAATGGTAGATGGAGAACAGGTCTATATTACAAACTCGAAGTTACTAAACTTCGAATACAATATGGTCGACACCATATCATTGAAGTTCAGTAACATCGAATTTGTAATAAAAAAATAAAAATGAAAGGAATGAAAACTAATTGCTGTAAGCAGGGGGGCAAGCCACCCTGCACCCCCCACATGGGGGGCTGCACCCTCCACACCCTCACTACTTAAATATACCAAATCTGAGATTGCGCTACAGTGTAGGAAATGGAAGTTTTCCATTTCCGCACTGTAGTGCACTGAAGTGCAATCTCGGAGTTGGTATATTTAAGTAGCAGGGGGTGTGGGGGTGCAGGGGGGCTTGCCCCCCTGCCTACACCATTTAGTTTTTTTTTGTTGTTGTTGTAATTTTTTTTTCCGAACATTCGATGTTTTAACAGTTTGATCACTAAGGGTCAACCTTTAGTGATTCGAACTGTTAAATATTCGATGTTCCAATATAGACCCAGTGGAGAACAGACTGCACAAAAGAGTGGGGTAGGTCTTGGGGTTCAGGTGAGTGATTGTGCAATTTTTGTGATAGGAGAGTGAAGGAAAGGTTGAGCGATGGTAAAGAGGTGTATTTTATTTTATTTATTTATTTAAAATGTGTTTACCAGGAAAGTCTGACTTGGAACAAAGCCAATTTTCAGTGGAGGCCCAGGTAGAAACACTCCAGACACATCTTTGTAACGTAGGAGGAAACCAGAGCACCTGGAGGAAACCCACATGAACATAGGGAGGACATGCAGACTCCACACAGAAGGCACCCCAGCCAAAAATCAAACGAGAGAACCTCTTGCTGTGAGGTGACAACACAACTGCTGTGCCACTGTGCCATCCATGATGGGTAAGATATGGTGTTTTCAGTAGTACAGTGTAATGGGTTAGATGGAGGTGGAGAAGCATTGTAAATGGCAATAGTAGAAGGGAAATAAGTGGCATGTGTCTAATGCTGTGACATGACTAGTGAGTATATATGGGAAGACAAAGGGTTTGTGAATGATGTATTATGTTTTAGTAGTTGTATTTAAGAGTGGATGGTGGCAAAACTTAATGGAAGTTTAGGGTGGGACTGTATCACATTAAGGTGGTTATGGAAGTGAGATGTAAGTTTAGTGAAGCTGTATATACATTTATTGGGTGGTCAGAAGTGGATGGGAGGAGGTTAGAGACATGGATATATAAACTGGGGATGGCTGGGGAACAGGAGATGGGAGGGGAGCTTAGCTGGACACACTTATTCCCATTTGAAATCAGTTTACAAAGTTGTGCTTAGTAGATGCAGAGGATATGGAGGTAAAACAGCCCAAGTAAAATAGTTTGAAAAAAAAAAAGAAAAACTAACTAAAGCTAATGCCCCCTTAATGGTTAAAACTATGGGTGTTCAGATTCAAGATCAGAAACAAGTGTGCAAGATCAGCTTCTGATTAAACAAGCTAACAATACTGAACCCCTTGGTGGTTCTTGAATAAATGCAACTTATTTCCCTGGGTAAGGAAGATGAGCTGTTAAACTGCACTCTGCAAAGATGATGGGAAAGGAATGAAACTGCCTTTTTGTTCTTTAGGTTAAAAACTTGAACTTCTGGGAAAGTAAAACTTGGAATCAGGACCAAACATTGATTGTCTGTCTTCACAGCAGCAGCAGGTAAAACTAGAGAAAGTGCCTGTAAGAAAGTTAAGGAGGCAAATTAGTGAGATAAAGTGTTATGAAATAACTTTACGTATGAATTACTTTAGGAAGGGAGACAAAGAAAGAGACTAAGAAGATAGAAGGAGAGAAGAGATGTGAAGTAATCTAATTGTATTATAGACTGCACAAAGGTCAGAGTATTCCTCTCAGTTAAAAAAAATTACATCGACACAATGCTTAACATCAGATGCAGTATTTGAAATATTTGTCATTTTAAATGGTGGCAGGAAGTAATCGATGCATCATATTTAATATATAACAAAACACTAACAAAAGCAATGTGACCTTTAGAAAATCTGGTGACTACCATTATCTAAGTAAACATACTAATTACCTAATTAAAAACAAGGAATTAGTGAAAAACATAATGAATAGTATAACGTTTAGTAGTACCCAGCTCAAACTAGTTAATACCTCAAGATCATGACACAATTATAGAATGTACAATGTTGAAATGTTAGAATGTTGCATTCAAAATACCTATTTGTCCTACATGTGTAGAGAGCTGGGCATGCTGTCCTTCTGCAGGACCCATGTTAACACTCGTTAGCAAGTTTCATGAATAGGGGAAAATTGTTTGTTGACTGCCTGTGTATTGGTACAGTGTACATATGTAGTGCATGTATTCTATTAGTTGGTATTTTGAGTTCACCACTGCTAAGTGTCAGCATTTTGATATTTCAGGGTTTCACATAGCTGAGATGCACCCAGTCAGAAGTGGATTAATGGGAGTTGTGACATTCATTAAATATGGTGTGTTATCAAGGTATGGCAGCCCATGGTGGGACACTGTGGATATGACAGAATGAGACAAAGCAAGGACTGTGGCACTGAAGATTGAGTAGTCATGAAGTGTTTATGTGTTGGGGAGGGGGTCATGGCTGGGTTGTTATTTGTAATCCAATGAACCATAGTTGAGCATCTATTTCTTGAGATACACGGCAGGTGCATTATAAGACCTCCAGCAAAACAAATGTATTAGAAGGGTCACTTTTTCCCCATTCACATGACTGAGCACCTACACAGTGGTACCTCCCCATTTTCCTACAGCCCCAGCATAAGTATGCAACTGAAGGCTTTGATTTAATTGCTCCAGAAGTGTATACAGGGATTTATTATCAGCTGTATCACTGCCACATATTTAACATGGAGCACAAGGCTTGCTTGGAATTGATGTTTTCAGCTCTATAAATAACTGACCAGAAAGATCAAAGTCCACTGACAGCAGGTATCACTATTTAGGTGGGCTTTAATTATTGTGGGTTTGTAAGATTCTGGTTCTGATTTCTGAGTTAGTATCCAGTGGCAGGACATTTTTTTTTATTTTTATATTTTGAACTGCAGCAGTAGTATTTTGAGTAAGTTAACTTCAGCTGCTGAAAGATGCAGCCTGGGAATGGAAACAGCAGTTTTTGCCTGAGGGCAAGACTGGGGACAGGGCCTAGGCATAGGAGACAAATATGAGTATATTGCCCAGGTGCCAAACTCTACTGGCATACTTTTGATGGCAGTCATGAAGGTGAGGAAGGTGGCTATTTTAATATGTCTAAATGAACTTCTGTGACCCTTTTTTAATACTTTTCCTCTCATCCAAGCTTACATAGAGGGGGCTATTATGGGGTATAAAGAGGCAATCTGTGTATGTAAATAAGGTATGTCTTGTCGGGTGGGGGGGAGCCAATAAATGTGTATATGATTAACAGCTTGAAGCCATTTATTGTGGTCATTATTTTTTACACTTTTCTTAAAATCACTCCTCAGACATATATGCAGATGGAGGATATCTTTTTGAGGTAAGGGTCAGGAGGCTTGTTGTCTATCAAAGTACAGGACAGTTACATGATCATTTGGAATGTTAATCGATACAGCTTTGTTGGAAGCATTGTTTGTGTCTGATGACAACAATAACTTGTAATACATTCCTTTGGCCATTATGTCTTTAATTTTCTTAATGAGATGGTGGAAGTGTACAGAATGTGATGATTTTTGGGAGGCATCACTGATATGGCTTGCTGGGGGGGTCTATGTCTCCAGGAGCAGCAAGCTGAAGCATGTTACTGTGTCAATTATATTTGCGGCTTCTTCACAGATAAAGGTAGTGTACTATCTCCAAAGGGCCCAATTCCACTGGGACATTATCTTGGAGATAGGAGCTGAACTTTGTGTATGAAGTTTTAAAAACCCAATGAAACATGAGCCTTGTTTTTACTTTCAAGTTGCCACTTTATTATAATTTAACAGCCTCCACAACTCAAATGCCTTTGGAATCAGTTCGTAACATACATGAAAAATTTAACTTTTTCTCACAGGAGTGAATATAGAATTCATAAAAACATAGCATAATACTTAAAACCACTATTTTGCCATCTCTGAAAGTGATGTTTTCTAGCATCTAAAATGGTATTAAAGAGGGGAAAATGAAAGTGTTACTAGGAACTGAAATATGACAGTGATAAATCATTGCACAGCTGTTCTATTATCTGTGCACATAAAACCACAATTATAGCCAAGGTGCATTACACTTACTCTCCAGTATGCCGGAGTGCATTCAGTGTCTGCTCAGTGTGGTGGAATACAGTCTGTACACCGAAAATGTACTTACTGTATTGTCATTATGAAAATAATCACAAATATTTTACTAGACAAGGTGATGTTTCTGTTACTATATATAGGGTGAGGCCTAAACTCCATGTTCTGACAAAGAGAGTGTGCTCTTATGCAACTTGGAGGTGAGACACATCGGAATCTGTCAGGGTAGAATAATATTTGTGAGTGTGTTTTGCACCCAAGCACTTTATTAGAATTCCCTGATTTTTTTATTCAGTTCTGTTATAAGGAATTGACATATGATCTCATTCATAGCTAACAAAGAAATCATGTCAGAGTTTCTGGTGCTAATCTGTCTTTACATCAGAAATAAAAATCCCACATATTTCTTTAACATTTTAAAGTTTATCACTGGAATTATGGGCCCTAGGAGACCAACTTCTCTGAGCCAGTACCCAGCAGTCTGCTTTCTGAACTATGCTCCCTTCTGTAAATTCCTGAATCTACCATTAAATAATAACCTTTTCAACCAGTTAAAGAGCCAATTAAGGCTTCCAATTACTCCACCGCATGGATAAGCTGCCAGTACAGACAGAATTATCGTACATCTCCTTCTTCTAATCTTCAAGACTCCCTTATGCCTTTCCCATGTTATCTTAAATTCTTTCAGAATTTATTTTGTAATTCACATCCTTAGGTGAAAAGCAGTTCCATCTATTTACAAACATCTCGTCATTCCCCCCAGTCAATGCTGATTTGTTCCTTTGTTTTCCTATACACTTCCTATTGTTCTTCTATTGTCATTACTCCGAGATACATGATCCTCATCAGTTTTCTTCTTCATTTAACATACTTAAAGCTTTTTGTCATGACTGTTATATCCCCCTTTTGCTCAAGAATATTATTTAATGACTGACTCTCATACTCCCCCTTTTGCTCAAGAGAATTATTTAATTATTCTGCCCTCATATGACTTGTGGTGTAGCTCTTGCAGCATTTTAATCATATTCCTCTAATATATCTGCATTTATTTATTTTATTTCATTTTTTTATCTAACTCTAATTATAGTCTATAGAAGACTGGAAATATATGTGATTAAAAATACAGCAAACAGATATAACAACCTGTTATCAGTAAATCACATACATGTTTCAGATCATTCTAAGAATTATCGTAATTTCTTTGCAAAAGCTGTGTCACCAGAATTACTGCCAATAGTTAAGGAGACATTTTGATGGCAATACTTATCACCATCATACATTGTTTTTCCACATAAGGCAATCTGAAATATTTAACACTAAGATTCTTTACAGTTTTGCTGTGGAAAGTACTTCATCTTCAATTTTTTTTTTCTTTCCAGGGTACATTACTTTTAACTTCTTTACATTAAATTAAAACTGGCATATGTTAAACAAGTTTTATTTCATCCTCTCCATGCAGCCTGTATCAACTCTAGTTCTTTGGATCATTTGCAAATGGAAACAAGTCCATTCAGTTCACTAGCTGTTATATTGATACTAAAGAAAAACAGTGCCTATCCCCACTGACCCCACTGGTAGCACTACTTTACCTACTAAGACACTATTTACTGTTGTCTATTTTTATATTTTACAGCTACTTATCTGCCAAGATACTACCTTCTGACCTTTTTCAGTGTTCCTCATGTCTGTATTAATTTTATGTGTATCAGGTATGTCATGCAGAGGATACCGTTGCTCTGGGACAGACTCCCCATCCACGTAAAACAAAGCTCAACTCTGCCCATATTCAAGCACAACTTAGATCTATGGATGGGGATCAGAAAATGTACTCAGGGACTGCCCAATGTACTACTAATGGACAGATAAAGCTCCTAAATGCTGTGTCCCATGCCTGCATCTCCTCAAATAATCTGTTATTATGGTATGATCCCAGTTATTCTTATTAGGGGTAATATATAATTATTGATGATGGGTTGGATAAAGCCAATCTATAACCAAATGGGATAGGTTAATTGAAGCACAAAAAGGAAAATTGGCTCGGCTGAATATGGCCTGCAAGAACAGTACTTAGTAAGACCCTAACAGCTGTCAGATGCTTAGATAAAACCTAGATATACAATAACTACATCTCCAGCACGGTTAATTATATGTTCACCCTTTCATAAGGAAAATCAGTCTGTTGGCCTTCTTTGTTATGACCTTCCTGCTTCCTGGATAAGTGTAGCATCTTTATTCCACATTTAATAAAGGCTATGCACATTCAATGACACAGTTAACCAAAGTGCTGTCATACAACCCCTACGCTTCATGATACCTTTGAGGAAGGGGAGATGCATTCTATTACACAGATGTTAAATCAATAAACATGTGAGATACCAAGATCACAGCTCTGTGATACTGTGCAGCAGATGCCATTCACAAGTAGCTTCAAAAGTTTAATAGTTCTTACATTGCACTTGAAGTACTGAAAAGTACACACAGCTCAGGACACTGCTTCCATTCTGAGCAATCCATTCTTTGTTCTGTGATATGTTTTGTTGTTATAAAACATAGAAAGAATGCACAGTCTATTTATTAAAGGGATACATACTTTCATGTTGGAATAATGTTACTTCAACATTATGTTATGCAAGTTTAGATTTTTAAGAAAACAACACAAGATACAGGACGACAGTATGCAAATATAGTATGCACAAAATACAGTAGGAACAACAGCTTCTTGGTTAAGGGAAGTAGCACAAAGCAGAACTCCAGGATGTTTTAATGCATACAAGGATGTGCAGAATGTAAAATAATGAGTAATGAACACAAAACAGTACATTAATAAAATCAAGAGTACTGTTCAAAGGCTGTGTATCATATGCACCACAGGGCAGAGTAAACAGATGGAAGACTTCATTGCAATTCAGTTTGCAAGGCACATTAATGGAGCTGCTATGAATCTTTTTTTATCACATGGTCATAGTGGTGGCAATTGCAAAATTAAAAGTGCAGACCCCAAATGGGAGATGGGAAGGGAGCACAACAGCACTAATAAACAGATCAGCTTTTTTTTGCACCCAGCAATTCACCAACTATGGCATAACCACATGGATGGCACCACTCAAGATGCCTGGAATAACATGGTGTCCATATTCAGCCAATTCCACTGCAGACTAAAGTTTGGACAGCACTGTACATACTGGCTACAAAAAAACATTTTAAACCCAAGTAGGGGACATTATTGCAATAACCACCAAGTCCTAAGTTGCATGATTCTCAACTGTGGCAGCTATGCAGAATAAATCATCATTATAAGCCCCCATTGTTTTCCCATTTTTCTACATGTGGTTAAGGTGTCGTGTTAACATTCAACATCTCTGTCAATTCAATGTCACTCTCCTACCATCTTTTAAAGTCATGCCTGACTGTCCCAAGTCTTCTGTCACACAATCCATTCACCTCTTTGCTGGATGCCCTCATTTCCTCTGCTTTCTTCCTGTCTTGTCTAATTCTTCTTCACCAGATTGTCTTCTGCTTTGCTACACTTGTGCCCAAAGCACCATAATCTGTTCTCTATGACCTATTCTGCAATTGGAGCTACTTTGGCTTATGCTCTGATGCCCTCATTTCTTTGTCTATCCCACAGTGTGCATCCTGCCATGAGTCTCAGGCACATCATTGCTATCTTCTCCACCTTCCTCAACTGGTCTGCCTTTACTACCCAGGTTTCTGTACCACACAGTAGTACTGGCCACACCCCTGTTTTGTACACCATACTTTTCAGCTTCTTTGGCATTCTTCTGTCATACACTACCCCTGACACTGTGCCAGTTGGCTGCAGTACCTCTGATTCTAGTTTTGGCTTCTTCATTCAGACTGCCCTTCTTGTCAGTCATTCCTCCCTGGTTCTTGAAACAGTTAACATGTTCCACTATTTCCCTTCTCTCTCTCAAATTTTCAACTTCTGATTTCTCCCATTTGCTTCCATCACAACTGTCTTATGTCTTATCTGTATTAAGTTTGATACCACGTGCCTTCAGTTTTGCATTCCAGTTCCCTGTCTTTTGCTGAAGTTCTTGTTCAGAGTATGCCTGTAATGCCACGTCATCTTTATATAGTAACTTGGGTTATCTGTACCCGCCATACCAGTACAAACAGGAGTGAGATTAGAGGTGAACCTTGATGTGCACCCACTCCCACTGGGAACTCCTCTGTCAGTCTGGAAACTGTTCATATTTATGTAATTTGGTCCTTGTACATAGCCTGCATGATTGTGGTAACAAGTGGTTTATGCTGTGGGCTGACTGTATCGCTGTGGATAACTTCACAATCACTGATTCTACTCCAGTACCCTTTCCTTACTAGTAGGAAGTCCACCTGATTTTTATGTTGCTGTATTTGATGCTGTGACTGTCTCTCTTGCTGAACTAAGTGTTGGCTGCTATTAAGCCATTTGATAGACAGAAGTCAAGAATGGCCTCTCCTTCTGTATTCCTTTTGCCCCACCCACATGGACTCAGGCAATACTCATACCCTGCTCTGTTTCTCTTGGTATGTGCGTTTAGGTCACCTATTATCGAAACCAATTCATATTGTCCTGCTTTTTCTAGTAGACTTTGTAAATGCTGTCTGAATGCACTATTTTCCTCAGTATCATAACCCTAGCTGTGGGGCATAGGCTGAGATTATAGATACTGCCCTATCATTACACTGAAGTCTGATTGCCATGAATCTGTCACTAATTCTGATGACATTCCTCACTGACTTCTGAAGCCTCTTTCTCACCACAATTCTCACACTATTTCTAATTTGTCCTCCTCCTGAGTAGTAGATTCTGGATCCCAAGCCAAGTAACCTTGCTGCACTGCCCTTTCAGCTTGTCTCCTGGATACAGAGGATGTCCAGTCTCCTTCATACCATCATGTCATCCACTTGCAAGCTGCATCTTATCAGTGAACCTATACCAATCCTTAGTTTATGTTTGGCAGGTTGATTGGTTTTATGTTTGACTTTCACTTAACAGTGCTATCTCAGGTGACCCAGGCTGGGCAACTGGACACCAACTGGCCAGTAGCTTATTGAACCAGGACTGCTGGGCTTTATGGTGGCACACACTGGCCAATCAGGACACAGACACCCTTTCCATTGCTAGTATGGGTCCCTCGTAGGTCAGAGTAGATTTGGTCCTTTACCCACTTATCACTGGCAAATACTCATGCAGATTTTCAGCAACATTAGTCAACACAACCAAATCACCTGGTGATAAAGTTTTACAAAGTCGAGTGGCTAGTGCTGACATGGCATGCAGCCTATGATCAATGTTCTCCTAGCTTGAGGATACTGCATTCCATATTTAATGCCCATAGGGGTTGATCTATGCAACTCTTTGTCTTACAGACACCATCTAGACTGTGCTGCTCCATTCTTGGGTGAGTTTGAGGTGGAAACACTCAACTTATTTTGGGAGGAATCCACAGAGACACACTGAGAACATGCAAACTCCAACCATTATGCAAATGTTCTCTCTAGGTAGGTATATGGATCTATCACAATTTTGAAGACAACAATCTTCAAAATCTTAATCTGGAGACTATAATATTGAAAAACCAAAATGCTGAAGACTACAATGTTGAACTCCTGGACTTGCCCTCTTCCAGAGCCCATGTTAGTATCATTTTTGGGTCCACACTACTGCAAAATCCATGATAAGATTCATTCACTTGTTCCTAGGTTCACACTGGTAGGAGTATTCTGAATTTGAGATTATTAGACATTATAGTCTTCAATGTTTTGGTCGTTCAATATTCTGGCCTCGGGATTATGAATTCTCAAGACTGTGGGCTTCAAGATTGAGATAGTAAATATATCTATATATATATATATATATATATATATATATATATATATATATGGGTCTATGTTAAAACATTGAAAGTGCAGTTCATCGAACTGCACTTTCACGAACCCACTTTAGCAAAAGTGCATAACATCGAACATGCACTTTCACTACAGTAAACAAAAAAAAGTAAAAAATACACACAAAAAAAATGTAAACACTACTATGCAGGGGCAAGCCCCCTTGCACCTCCCATGTGAGGGGCTGTGCCCCCACACCCCCCTACTTTAATATTCTAACTCCGAGATCGCACTACAGTGGGGAAAAGGGAATATTCCCTTATCCCCACTGTATCGTGATCTCCACAAAAGATTTGTTAGTTGTACATCAACAGAATATGTTGATGTACAACTAACAAAACATGCAAACTGCATGTTTTTTCATTTTTACTTTGTTTTAGCGAAAGTGCATATTCAATGTTATGCACTTTCGCTAAAGTAATTTCGTCAATGTGCAGTTCGATTAACTGTAATTTCGACGATCTGACAAGGACCCATATATATATATATATATATATATATATATATATATATATATATATATATATATAGGTCTACCTGACATTGCCGACAGTCCCGAATGTTGAACACCATATGGTCGATATTCGGAATGCCGACAATACGGAACCAGCATCTCACTATAGTGCGAAATAGAAAGATTTCCATTCTTGCACTACTGTAGTGCGATCTCGGAGTTGGTATATTAAAGTTACGGGGGGTGTGGAGGGCGGAGCTCCCCACCTAGCAGTTAAAAGGAAATTTTATTTTCTTTTTCATAGTCTACTTACAATGTCGTGATTTCGGATGTCTGTCATATGGTGTCAGCCATATGGTTGTCAGCATTCTGAAATTTCGGCATTGTGAAGTAGATCCATATTTGATATATATATATATATATATATATATATATATATATATATATATATATATATACACACACACACACACTCACACACACACACACACACACACACACACACACACACACACACACACACACATATTTGCACAAACACACACACACACACACACACACACACACACACACACACACACACACACACACACACACATGTCAAAGTACTACTTTGAGTCAGGTTAGTCTTAATGACTGGATGGGGAGATACAAATTTGCAAAAAGACTGCCATGTATTGTCCTGCTCGATTTGAGAATTTAGCAGTATGAAGTGCTTGAAAAATGGAGGCACAGCAATTTAAGTTTTTCTGCTTAAAGGTTTATACCGGAGGCATCTTATTATACTTGCGTTCACTTGCCTAGTATTATTTCTTATTCTCTCTCTCTCTTTGTTTGTATGTATGTATATGTGTATAAATATATATATATATATATATATATTTATATATATATATATATATATATATATATGAGGAAACACCAAGGCGAAATATCCCAAGGAATGTAAAAACAACCAGACCCCAATTAGGAAGGAACACGAAAATCCAAAGTCACAAACACGATGGAATAGCACCTTAAGAGTCCAAAATCTCAGGCTCTAAGAAGGCATAAGTTGTAATAACCAGTAGGTATTGTTTAAAAACAAATCCGTTTATTATGTAGGTGAGCACTTTCGCGGGCAGACACACCCGCTTCATCAGACAAGATACAAAAAGTAAAGTAAGATTTTAAATACACTGGGTGAAGTGATTCCATCCAATCATTCCTACACAACAAGCAGTTGCAATCAGGCTTCATTGCTACAGGAACTGCGATATTAACTAGAAAGCCTCGCATTCAGTTCTGTGGTTGTGGGAGAACATAGATTGTTTACAAGTGTGTACTTTTAGACTTTTGAAATGTTTAATGTTTTTAATATTTTAACTAAGGAAAGTTATACTGTTTTAACTAAATGGAATTTGTTAAATGCGTGTCTGCGTAACTTCACAGGAAGTTACGTTTTTGATTGTGTAGGAATGATTGGGTGGAATCACTTCACCCAGTGTATTTAAAATCTTACTTTACTTTTTGTATCTTGTCTGATGAAGCGGGTGTGTCTGCCCTCACCTACATAATAAACGGATTTGTTTTTAAACAATACCTACTGGTTATTACAACTTATGCCTTCTTAGAGCCTGAGATTTTAGACTCTTAAGGTGCTATTCCATCGTGTTTGTGACTTTGGATTTTCGTGTTCCTTCCTAATTGGGGTCTGGTTGTTTTTATATATATATATATATATATATATATATATATATATATATATATATATATACATATATATATATATATGTATATATATATATATATACACACACACACACACACACACATACACATAAATTATCAAGACAAAAATGTCAACACTCTGAAACACTGAACATAGAGTATTGCAGAAAGAGTGCTGTTGCTGAGATTGCAGTACAGTGGGGATCAAGCAATTTGCCCTTTTCTCTACTGTAATGCAATCTTGGAGTTGATATATATGATGAGCAGGGAGTTCAGGGAGCTTAACCCCCTGCAATAATGTAGTGTTTAGTTGGTTTTCAACATTTCAGAGTGTTGACATTTCCATCTCAATAATTTGCATGTCAATGTTCTGAAACATTGATACTTCAAAGTAGACATATATATTAATAAATGCATCCACATCTGTGTGTGTATGTGTGTGTGTGTGTGTGTGTGTGTGTGTGTGTGTGTGTGTGTGTGTGTGTGTGTGTGTGTGTGTGAGAGACTGTGGGCTCATGCACAGCCATGCACTGTATTTCATACATCGGGGGATGATGATGCTGATATGATATATATAGATATGCATACGTATACATATATAAAGCATGAGGGCTGAGCATGGTACAGGTATTACTGCCAATAGCATTGCTAGAGTGGGGTGAAGAGGGAAGTTGCTCCAGCACAAAATGTTAGGGGGTGCAACTGTCTGATCCCATTCACTCTTCAGTGCATGACAGCATTTTATTGCACAGTGGTCAAAACAAAATCGCTGTTCAAGCTGCTCGGGTAGTTTAGATGGATAAAGTCCTGAGTATGGCTCAGTTGATCTGGGTTTGTTTAGCAGCTTGGGTGACTTATGGAGCAACAGGGAAGGATGGGAATGCCCATGCAAAGTGGGAGAGCACTTGTTGATACACTCCCTATGGGGAGGCATCATCCAAAGATGAGAGTTGCCCTTGGACACAATCAATGAGTGTGTGGGGGTGGGAAAATGGATTGGTTAAGTCATAAGAAATAAATCCCCCCAGATGAAAACAAACGAGTGAAGCCCTTAGGATACCATCATTGTCTGCGACCAGCCCCACCGATAATGGTTAAGGGGGATGGAGAGTATGTAGTAGACCCGGTGTGCACATTGGTTACTGAGGACTGGACCAGTAAATATGATGTGTGAGGAGACCAAAAAAAAGTAAAGAAAAAAATAGACCTGAGTTGGTATAAACTCTAGCAGCTGATCTAGGTTATAGAATGGAACTGAGAAGCTCAACAGCACTAATAATAGATCAAAAATTCGATAATACTCGCTTTTTTTTTTTTTGCTCTTCATTTACAAGAAGAGCTTTTTTTCCTCTTCAAGCATAAGAGAAGGGTGGGCTGTGCTATAATATGCATACCAAGCATATACCCCCAAATGCTGTATTACACTTACAAAATAAAAAACTCCTTTATTTTTGCAGTTTGAATTTTATATTTAGTTTTACATTTAGTAGTTTATAAAATAGCAGCATTAAGTTAAAGCAAATGTATTTGTTTTTAGAGAAGATGTGGTGGGGTGAATCAATTTTGCAACTGTCTTTCAGTAAAACATATAGAAAGCTTTATTAAGCTAAAGTACACGATTAATTGCTTCATTAAAAACTGTGTAAATAAAAATGTGGTTGTTGCATATAGTAAAAATACTGCAGAGCTGTTAAAGAGAGAACAGCTTGCTAGCTGAGGTGCTAAGATCGATTAAAGAATTTTCTACTGTGGTCTGCTGTTCCTTCTTGTTTGTGGTATTGTTCATATTTACTGCTGCTTTGTTGTTCATATATCTGTTAAAGAGAGAAACTGGCTTCTAAAATGGCACAGATTCATAGTGTTGTAGATTACTGTCCCTCTAAAAAAGTCTGATTATGGAAATGGGAAACGTACATTAAGAAATAAAGACAATCAGGAAATGCTGCCTAGGACTCTTTTAACTGTGGTGGCTCTGGTAGGGGGAGACAATATAACTTGCTTTTGCATTTGAAGTGCGCACAATTAAACTAAATTTCTGAATAGTTCTCATGCTGGAAAAAAATGTCTGCGGAATATGTAACATATGGTTGGACTTAATAAGTCATGGGCAAATATAAGTACCATGATCAGAATAATAGCTAGACATACTTTTCTACAGTCATGTGTCTGATAAAACCTATTTATTTGTTATTTTTTTGCACAAATGTAAAGTTGTTTGTATATTTGACTTTACAAATTACATTTATTAAGTGTGACACAACATTAAGCAACAGTGTAAATGCAAGTATTTCTCTGAAGCAGGTCATATGGCATCATCACTTTTACAGAAGGTAGGGAAGTACTAGGTCAATAGCACATGCTCTAAATTACTTTGCAGTAACTATATATACTATGCTACCTCTTACACAACATGCAGTATTGCAATTGTGCATGTATAAACCTAACTGAAATGATTTTTACATCTTTGATCACTCTTTGAGCACTGGTATAGTGTGCATATCTAGCTTTAGTGCAGTTTTGGCTCCAATGAGTGACATGTATATAGTATATTGTCTGTAGCCATAGCACACAGTAAGTTCCATTCAATAACTTGGAGCCAGCATGAATGCCTAAGATGTGTCTACAATGGATAGCGTTTAGTTATAGCACACCTGCTACACATTCTCCACCTCTAGTCCCCACTGAGTGTCCCTTCTACCCAATGGACTTTTACCTTATGTTACCTCAAATTATAGAGCAATGGCTGTGGGTGAGAGATGCACTGTATTTGGGTAATCATACTGGCAGGTTAGATATATATATTATGTTTTAACCCCTTTACCCTGGGTGTGATAGCTTCTCTCCTACAAAATTACAGGTGTGCATGTGCTTACAAATGCGTAAGTATACATGTGCGTGTGCATGCACACACACACACACACACACACACACACACACACACACACACACACACACACACACACACACACAGACATCGATATCAGTTCTTGCAGACATCCATATGTTTGCACTCATGTGCTCGCACGCACATACACACACACATGCACACACACACACACACACACACACACACACACACACACACACACACACACACACACACACACACACGTTTCTCAGGTGCAGCACAATGCATTGTATGGAAGGTGTGAGATGTCCATTCTTTCCCTGGTTTAATCCTGTTGCTATGCTACCTGGCCTCTGAATGGTTGCAGTAGCATATCAATCCAGATCACATTAATTCTCTCAAATGGGTAAACCAACTCTGGACACTGCCATGCCTCCTCAGCCTGGTAATGCAATGCCCATGGTATTGCCTGGACTGCAATCAGAGCTTTATCCCCTGCTATAGAGAACCTACCTTTCACAATGCCTACTCTCTGGGCTAAGAGAAATCATTGTTTTATGGCCAATGCAGTATATGTATGGAAGCTGTCTTGTTACTTTCTTGGTCCCCATATTCACTAGCCACATATGGCTTTAGTTTGACCCTGATCCCTCATAGGAACTGATCTTTTTCAATAATTATTTTCATCTTTCCAATGGATTTTTTCAGAGGTACTGATAAAGTTATACATTATGCTGAGAATAAACCTTCTTTCAGTTTCTTACCAATACTATGAAAGTTTCAGAACACTCCATACTGTTAACATTAATTTCTAATGTGGCTTCCGCATTTGGTGACAACACAGTCTTAGATATTTGAGGTTCCCTTTGTCTAGTGGAGAGGATTATATTAAGTGTTCCAAGTATGGTGCAAATTCCTAGCTTGCAGATCTATTGGGACTATACGCATTTCTTCCATATTAGCAGTCTGATCAGAGATGCTTTGATTCTCTGTTAACAATTCTTTAATGATACTTGCATCTGCCAAAAAATTACCTTGTATGACAAGACAGTCATCAGTAGACAATGGAACTATAGCCATCCTGTTCTGTAGTTATCACCTTTGGATTAAATTGTAAGCTTGTCTAGTAAAATCCTGTATGAACAGTATGGACGGGGCTGGTGATAAGGACATTGTTCTCTAGAGCTCTTAGGTTCATAGGTTCATAGGTTCATACTAGGCTATCTGCCCAAGGTCATTTATAAGCCTAGCCCATAGTTATGTGGCTTTTGCCACCCCTTTAGTTTGAATAAAAACTATGCCTATCATTTTTCTGTGCCTCTGTCAAGCAGTGACACTGAAGTAATCCCTGGGGTATATCTGTGATCTCCCATCCATTGGTCAAGATTCCTCTTGAACAAGGCCAGCGAGGTGCTCTGCCTCACATGTACCGGGATTTTGTTCCACAGCATAGGGAGTCTCTGGGTGATGAATCTGTCCCTCCAGCACGTTCTATTTATAACCGTGTCAAGGTTTAAGTCTCCGCCCTTGTGGTTCTGAGGGATCTAGATTTTTGAGGTGAAGCATATTCATCAAATCTGGGTTTGACATGGCCTTATATGTCAGGCACAGGTCACCTCTGAGCAAGCGGTATGAGACTGAATAGAGCTGGAGTTCTTTCAGTCGGGCAGCATAAGACATATTTTTGAGACCCTTTATCCTTTAGGTGAGGAACTTTTGGGGCCTTTCAAGCTGCAGCAGGTGTCTGGTCAGATACATTCGAGCGGGGCATTGTACTCAATCATAGGTCTAATGAGTGATGAGTACAGGGGACGATGACCTCCCTTGATCTAGATGTGAATCCCTTCATGATCAGGTGGGCGATATAGAAGGTTTTCCTAACTACTTTAGCAACATGAGTGTCAAGCGAAGGCTACTGTCAACTTGGGTCCCCAGATCCCTGATGACTTTTTCTGTGCTCAGTGGATTGCCACCTATATGGTAGCTAGGGGTAACCTTGTTTTTCCCGAAGGGTATGACTATACATTTTTTAGCATTTAACTTCAGGCCATGGCTCTGGCACCAGTTATCCGTTTCTGTGAGGCCCTTCTGGAGGATATCTGTGTCAGATGTGTTTTCGACTATGGCGCCCAGTTTGCAGTCATCTGCAAACTTTGTCAGCCATAACCCTCCTGTGTTTTCTTGTACTTCAGAAAAGTAGATGCCGAACAAGAGTGGACCCAGGACTGAGCCCTGTGGGACACCACTTGTGACAGGCTTTGAGTCTGACATGGCTCCAGCAACTCTGACCCTGTGGGTTCTGTCACTTAGCCAGTTTGCAACCCATCTTGTGATGTATGGGTTTACATTCAAGCTGATGAGTTTTTCGATGATACCTGAGTGGGGTATTGTGTTGAAGGCCTTTGCCAGGTCGAGGTAGGCTGTATGGACTGCCTTTCCCTCATCAATGGCCTTGGTGACTGTCTCGAAAAAGTCAACCAAGTTTAAGAGGCAGGATCTGCCTTTGACAAAGCCAAACTGGGTTGGATCCAAAGTCTGCAAGTTCCCTATGTCTTTATTTATGAGTTCCATTATGATCCTCTCCATGGCTTTGCAGATAAGGCTTGTCAAGCTAATGGGGCGGTAATTTCCAGGGTCTGTGGAGGCACTGCCCTTATGAAGTGGGACCACAGTCGCCGTGCGCCACTCCTTGAGTGCGTATCCTGAGGTGAGGCTAAGATTAAACAGCTGTCCTAACTGTGGGTTTAATTCCTCATTGAGTTCATGAAGCACACAGCCGGGGACACCATCCGGTCCCATGGATGCTGTGTTTCTTGCCTTAGTGAGGCACGTTCTCAACTGGGCCTTGGAGCTGTTTGGGGGGCTACAATCCTCTGGAATAGATATCTCTCCTTTTGGGGAGGGGAGAAGTTTGCACTGAACCTGTCAGCCAGTATGTTAGCAATGTGTGTAGGTTCAGTAATTTTCACATCATTTTGAACTAATTCTGAGCATATCTGGGAGTTTCCTCCTAGGTTTCTAACATAGCTAAAGAAGGCCTTATGATTGTCTTTAGAGTCCTTGGCGATTTTTCTCTCAAAATTTGCCTTGGATGATTTTATGAGAGCTCTTAGTTTTTACTTATAATGATCAAAGGTGTCTTACCTTTCAAGGATTTTGCTCTATCTTGTAGTAGCTTCCTCCTTTTGTTGTAGAGCTTGTTTATGGCTGGGGTCCACCAGACTGGACGCTTGCCTTTGGTACAGAGAGTCTTAGTTTTGTTTGGGATTGCCTGATCCATGCAGTCCTGTAGGTGCTGGTAGAAGGCATTTGTAAGTGATTCAGCGGTTTGAGTAATGTTTACCACTGGCTCAGGGGCCTTAAAGGAGACCACACTAGTTTTTAGAAGTGTGAAATCGGCTTTTGAGAAGTTTTTCACTGTGGTCTTTTTGTTTCAGGTGGGGCGGGATGAGGACCTCCAGCGAGATTAGTTTATGATCTGATCTCACCAGTGAGGGGTATACTTCCGGTGTTGAACATTTTGATCCCATGTTCGTGATGATGAGATCAAGTATATTTTCTCCTCTTGTGGGGATGGTGACTAGTTGTTCCATGGCATTTGAGTTTATGAACTCCAGGAATCTTTGGGTTAGAGTGTTCGGGCTTGAGTAGTGTTCCCAGTCTATATTAGGGTAGTTGAAGTCACCTAGTATGATGGTGTTTGGAGATACATTTATCCCCTCCAATGTTTTCAGGAAGGCCATGTGAGGTTCCTGAGTTTGAGAGGGTGGCCTGTAACATGCTACAAATTGCAGAGCAGTCTTGCCTATGGTTAATTGCACCTGGAAGGTCTCCGATGCATCGTGCGTTGCCACCAACCTTGAGGTGTGGGTGTCCTTTATGAATATGGACACTCCCTTCCTTTCTTGGTGTTGTCTGGATTTTGGGGCGGGCATGATATGAGGTGAAACCTGTTAGTGCTGGGGTGCTCTCAGGAGCCTTGAACCAGGTTTCTGTCACAGCACAGACATCAATGTTCTCCATATTGAGAAGGGCCTCGGTCGTGCATCTTGAGAGTGAGACTTCTGGCATTGAGCAGCATTACCCTTAGTTTTTTCCTTTTGGTGTTCTAGGGTGGTAGGTTTAGAATTTGAGCCTTGCCTAAAAAGGCACTATGGGGTGGCAAGAGCCTTTGCCAATATCCGGAAGCCCAGGGTGACAGGTGCAAGCCGTCCCTTGTGAAGCAGCGTGGCTTGTCCAGCATGTCATTCCAGGCAGACAGACATTGGATCCCCTTTGAATGACACCAGAATTTAAGCCAATTATTAAAGCTGATCATCTTATCACTGTATTGTGGCATCATTCTAGGTGAAGGTAGGATACTGCTCAAGGTCAGGGTCATACCTGCCTGGGCTACATAATCAGAGAGCTCCTCGATGTCCCTTTTCATGTAGTCCAAGGAGTGCGTCTCAGGTCGTTGACACCAGTGTGGACAAAGACTGAGTCGTGCTTGTACCTGCTGTTGAGAGACCTGAGTGCTTGCGTTATGTGGTGGATTCTAGCGCCCGACAGGCAGCTTACTGTGACCTTCTCCTTACTCAGTCTGGTGAGCGGGACATCAGTGTGTCTGACTATGGAATCACCAATGACAAGTGTGTCTGGCATTTTGTTTGGCCTTAAGGGCTGTGACTGTTTGACACTCTGACTGTGTGGTCTATGTGTTGCATGTGTTGGGTCGTGAGGTGGTAGTTGTTTGGGTGTCTGCTTTGGTGGCCTCTGCTGTTTTGGTAAATTTTTGATCAGAGCCTCGAGTATGTCTTTGTGTGAGTATGTGTATGATTTGAAGTTGTGATGGTACCATGTGTGACTGGGTATGTATTGTGTGTGGTTACCTTCTCCTCCTGTCTGGTCTTGCCAGTCCTATGTTGAGAGAGCTCAGCCTCCAGTTTGGCCGTATAGTTGCATCTCTCGCATGTATTTGTGTTTTGTGGGAGGAGGAGAGGATTTTCTGTGTACATGAGGCAATTGTAACATTGCCTCAATATTCAGGTTCACCAGTTGAGCTGGAGAGGACACTAGCAACTGATCCCTCGACATACTAGAAGTAGAAGATAAAGAGACTTTCAAAGGACTCCGGGGGAAGTGGGTTTTAGGCTGGTGGGGTACTATCTATAATAAGAGTGCTTTATCAAGGTGCAAGTACTGTAGGAGTAAGTGCTAGGCTTTACAGATAGAGAATAGTCTACTTGGGAATCAAGTAGAGATGAACTTTTCAGTTATAGGATATGCTGGTTAGATCAGCAGTACAGCTCGAGGAAGGTAGTTCTAAGGGAAAATTTGAAGAGTGGAATTTAGATGGCCGAATAGTTAACCTTGTTTAACTGCCGCTGCTCTTGTGTGCAACAGTGGCAACTCAGCGGCTAAATCAGGCTAACTTGGCGTTTAGCGTGTTTTATAACAGGGGCTGAAGGGAGCTAGGAATTGGCCCAAAGCGACCAATGGACTACTAGTTTCTGGCTGAAACTTCACCAAATCGGACAGAAAGGCCGCTCAGTGCTTCCACTCCCACTGGTAAGCAAAGAAACTTCCCTCCTTCCTAATAAGGCAATGGATCAGTAACAGGAACTAAAAACAAAGCCCAGGGATCAGCAACTCTGAAACTGGACTACTCTAGTTCAGTAAGGCGGGAAAACAAGAGATTTTTTTGTTATATTACAGAGATAAGGAAAACAACAGACAGTAAATGCTATAAATGCTGTAAATCGGCTAGCGCACTTTAGTGTGTAGCCTACAGAAACAGTTTGCAACAATTAGTAACTTAAAGTGCAATAAACAGTGTAAAATGCAGAAATCACTTAAAGTAGCAGTAAAACAGGTGAAATGCAGTCGCTAGCTTAATAACAGTGGGAAAGCCACAAAAAATACTTATATCTGGTAGAAAGTCACTCTTTTAGCTCTCTGCTGCTTGGATCACTCTGCAGGCCACCACGAGGATCTGTGCTGAGTTGGTACAAGCTGGAAAACACGTGTTTAGCGTGTTTTATAGCAGGGGGACGAAAGGAGCTAGGAATTGGCCCAAAGCGACCAATGGACTACTAGTTTCTGGCTGAAACTTCACCAGTTCGGACAAAAGGCTGCTCAGTGCTTCCCACTCCCACTGGTAAGCAAAGAAACTTCCCTCCTTCCTAATAAGGCAATGGATCAGTAACAGGAACTAAAAACAAAGCCCAGGGATCAGCAACTCTGAAACTGGACTACTCTAGTTCAGTAAAGTGGGAAAACAAGAGATTTTTTTTTTTTTTTTTTTTTTTTACAGAGACAAGGAAAAAAACAGACAGTAAATGCTTTTAAGTGGCTAGCACACTTGAGTGTGTTAGCCTACAGGTAAAATTAAGCAACAAATAACTTTTTAAGAGTGCAAAACAGTTAATCAACACAAAAACAGTTTAAATAGAATGCAGAGCTGTATAAACAGGCTAAGATGCAGTCGCTAAGCAGTAAATATTCAAAAAGCCAGAAAAAAATACTTAAATCAGTTATAGCAAATACAGTTATAACAAATGCTCTGAAATATACTGTATATTTCCAATATGTTTGAGAAGGACAGTCAGAACACAAGAAGGTTCAGGCGAAAAAGAAAAAAAGTTTTGTTTTACTTTTTGAAAAGGGAAAAAGGAGGAACAGAAGGCCTTATCAAATGTTCTCTCTGTATTAAGAAGAATGAGCTAATGACACTAGATTGGGAGGTGTGTCACAGTAGGGGCGGGCAACTGCAAAGCCACCAAGTATAAGAGCAAGACACCAACAGAGAGGGAGGGTGGGACAAAATAAAAGCACTACAGAGTCAACTCTGTATTTAAACAGATAAGGATTTGTGAAGATTCTGAATAGACAAAGTGCTTTATATATATTAAATTATAAAAACAGTAATCTGTAAAAATAATCAAAAGATACTTATATTTTGTAGCTCAGTTGCGGTCAAACAACTTCTCCAGCCTGCACTGTGTGCAAAGACAAAGACCAGAACAACAACTTTTTTTTTTTTTTACAAGAACACAAAAGAACCAGCCCCCACTAGCCAAGAGATAATTACACAGAGTAAATGTTTCAGTTTATACAATAGCCTAAGACAGCAAAGCACTACAGAGTCAAATGAAAGTTTTTAAACAGATAAGGATTTGTGAAGATTCTGAATAGACAAAGTGCTTTATATATATTAAATTATAAAAACAGTAATCTGTAAAAATAATCAAAAGATACTTATATTTTGTAGCTCAGTTGCGGTCAAACAACTTCTCCAGCCTGCACTGTGTGCAAAGACAAAGACCAGAACAACAACTTTTTTTTTTGTAGCTCAGTTGCGGTCAAACAACTTCTCCAGCCTGCACTGTGTGCAAAGACAAAGACCAGAACAACAACTTTTTTTTTTTTTACAAGAACACAAAAGAACCAGCCCCCACTAGCCAAGAGATAATTACACAGAGTAAATGTTTCAGTTTATACAATAGCCTAAGACAGCAAAGCACTACAGAGTCAAATGAAAGTTTTTAAAGAGATAAGGATTTGTGAAGATTCTGAATAGACAAAGTGCTTTATATATATTAAATTATAAAAACAGTAATCTGTAAAAATAATCAAAAGATACTTATATTTTGTAGCTCAGTTGCGGTCAAACAACTTCTCCAGCCTGCACTGAAGAAGGTGTGGAAAGGCATCCATAACTCATAGACTTACCAATCAGTGTGTTATAGGATTTGCATATTTTTATTCAAGTCTCATGAAATTATATAAAGTCACTTCCCTCTACAGTTGTACTCAGTCTATCTGGTGAAATGTCTTCCAAAAATGAATGCAGTGTATGGCATGAGGCAGTTCTCCTTAAGACTCTATTGCCTGAATATAACTGAAAGAATATCTGATATGAGCAACATTTGCTATAACAAGTAGAAAACTGTCTGTACAAGGGATATCAGTTTTCACTGTTAAAACAGAGATGGGTCTGGAGTTCATGTGGTTTGTTATTTCACTTACTGATGAGGTCCTGCCTCCATACTGAATCTAAATACTTGTGTCTCAGTTTCTGAAAGTCCTGAGCACGGGGAGAAACCTCCACTGGCAGGCCATCCATGCCTGTTGTGCTGTCCTGTGTCATGGTTTTTGGTGCCTTACCCAGTTCCTCAAGATAAATTATGCACCTAACTTGTAAAACACATGGTTGAGGCAGGTTTAACTTTTTTGGAAAGATGCCATGTAGATGGTTGGGTTGGAGTACACACACACACACACACACACACATATATATATATATATATATATATATATATATATATATATATATATATATATATATATAGATAGAAAGATATAGATATACACACGTACACATACACATACATACATGTGTGCACACACACACACACACACACACACACACACACACACACACACACACACACACACACACACACACACACACACACACATATATATATTTATATAGATTGAGAGATATACATATACATATGTAATGACTAGAATATTCCTGAGTAAGAGATATTTTTCCAGGAGAAAAGATGCCTAATACCATATATATCTACCTTCATTACAATTTTTTTGGCCTCTGTACAAATAATTTACTAGGCTGGTTCCTTGGGCCCAGGTGTATGTGGTAACATGTTGAATTCAGGGCCACCTCATCTCATAGTAACTGCTTTGATTCATATTGAGCCTTTTTGTATTTCATGGTATGATTCTTGAATGTAGTCTGCTAATATAAGTTAAGACAAGACACCACACCCACCCTCACCTAATCAACATTTCTCCTGTGGTTCACATACTTATTTTACATGTGGCCCACTGTTTTAGATTAGCTATGTCATACTGTACTGTAATAATCACTAATTCTGGTGAATAATGTCTACAACACATTACATGGAACCATTCATGATTGCCTCTGTTTGTAAATCCTTAAAAATTAACTGATAAGCTCTCCATAAAGCAATGCGCTTTATGACATCCTAGAATCAGTAACAAGGAGACAAAAGTGTGCCCAAAATGAAGTGAGACAAAATGCGTGAGACTGTCACATCTGCTATCATCCCCTTATGCACAAGCCAAAAGTCTCATCAGTCTTTGGCTCTGAGAGATGGGGAAACAAATTTGCATTGCTGGCCCTTGGAGGCTGAGGAGTTACCATGGAGTCGACATGGATTCAGAAGGTTCAGGGTAGGAATGTGGTCATTCAGTACATTTTGTAAGCCTCATATGTATCTCATACTTGGGGTTATTTCTATCTAGTTCTAAGTCAAGGGTAATATTTGTGTCACTCCACCTATTAAGATGTAATCCACATTAAACATCGTTATGTCCTGAAGCATTAAGGAATAGAATTAAGGGTTATCTCTAGTAGGGTCATACATTACACACAAGAATGTAGGACTTACCACTGTACTATAATGATGCAGTACCATGTTCCTTTCACACCTTTTCCCACTTTTCACCAGTTTCCTTTGTTTGGCCAGTGTTATAACCACTCCATTACTGAGGACTACACAGTACTTTGCAGTACTTCTTTGCCTATAACTATCAGAAGCTGTGACGAGTACCAGGAAAATGCAGTTTTCTGAATGAAAATCACATCTATCTTGGTACTGACTGATCATTGTATCTCAAGAGATGACTCACAACAATATACTGTAAATCAACTACAAATTTAACCAACATTTGTTCTGGCCACAAAACAGTGTGCTGTAACTAATAAAAACAACTGTAGCTATACAAGCTACTGAGTCCTGCTAAGAGACAATCAAATTAAATGACAACTAAAAGGGAAAGTGGGAGCTGGCATTATGGACCTTCTGTGCTGGTTTTTTCTAGGTTCATCCTTTATACCATTCTAACCTGGCATTTTCTCTCTGACATTCCCCAGCCTTGCACTAGCACACACCATGATGTCATGTTGTACAGCACTAAGAGAACGCATTTAGTTCATAAGCCTGCCATGTTATTGCTGCTCACACACGTTTTAGAGACTGAGCCTGACTTGCTGGTGAAAACCTACTGTGTTTGATGTCTGTAGTAAAACAATCTGTGTGTCCTTGTGGCAAATACTTAGCCAAGACCACCATTAACCTTATCTCTACTACCTTGCAGAAGGGAATAATGTGCATCACTACCATCAGTGCTTGGGGAAAAACTCTGCTGTAATTCACTACCAGGCAGATGGCAGAAGCTCTTTATAAAGATGTTGGTAAAAGGGTTACATGTGAAGCCTCAGTTTTGTTTTGGAGCTTCATCTGAGAATCACTTGCCATTTTAGTTGTCATTTAATTTGAGGTTAAGAAATGGAGGGTATCTCTTGCACAAACTCTACTAGAAGTAGGTCCATTTGAGAAATGGCCCTCAGGTTCCTGCATTTGGCAAGTTCATTCATGACTAGTGAGGGCCCACCTACCATCTACTCTGGTGGATGAAAAAGGGTCTGCAGTAGTGCACCCCTGACTCTTATCTTAATAGGGTGCTTCCCAAAATGTAGGCTTCAGCCAGTACTTTGCTGATGAAACAGAACATACTCATGACTAGACTGATCCTGGGTAATAGTCCCTCAAGCCACCTACTAAAAGTCAATAGTTATACCTGAGGCTGAGAACTTTTCCTCTCCAGACTGCCTTCTGGACTCAGAAAATTTCAGTAGTCCAGATAGTCGATGGCCCACTACATTTTTCCAAACCAGGGCCTACAGTTCAAAACTTTGACTAAAAGTAGGTGTTTGAAATTTGATGGGATCTGCCCACATAGACAAGGATGCACGACTATAGAGATCATGGCCAAATGCTAGCACTGAGGTGGATATGAGTCTTCTTGTCCCTGTATTACTTTTAGCTGGAAACCTCATGTCACATCCCTATAAGCCAACAGCTGATGCCTCTCAACAACATTCTTTACTCCCAGGGACAAGTACTGTGGACAAACTAGTCTTTGCTAGAGTTGGTGGACATGGGAACCATCTGCACCTCACCTTTTTATAAAGACTTTGAGGACCTAGAGTCCATTATCTTTGACTCTTCCCCATTTTAGAGATCTCAGCTCCACAGATGATGCCTCCTTTGGAGAAACCTTATAGCTTACAAAGTCCTCTATCAAATAATCTACTGCCCCACTCTTTCCACCAAGAAAAGCCTCAGGGAATAGTTTGGGAAGATGGACAAAGAGTACTACGCTACCATCCCGGTGACAAAACCTTTGAAGTTGGATATAACCTCCTTACTGTATAAAATGCCACATTGCACATGTTTTGATGCAAAAAGTATGTTATGCTTGCATTTTATTTTCTTGATAAGATAACCCACTGATTTTTTTCTCACAGCTGAAAAGTTCCTGCCATGGTATCATGAAAGACTGATCTCACAATGTCTCACTACATAAACTAATGTATCGACTACTGTTTTCCATGCTAAATACATTGATAGGAGTTTCTTAGTTCCTTGAAAGACAAGTTGTAAGCTAGTTTTGGTAGGTGGAACTCTTCACAAATGACATGACTGTAACTAGTCATGCTGAAAATGAACTTTAGATGGTGTAATAATGATACCAAAAGTTAAGTAAGAAGCCACTTCATTTCTCAATACCTGTCATGGCTCATTTAGCGGATATTTTTACAAAGAAAAACCTAGTAAACAGTGAACCTAAAAAAACCCACTATAATCAATTTTGCCAATTCAATTGCAACATAAACATGATGTGTATAGGTTCATAGGTTCATAAGTGTTTACTAGGCTAATGACCACAGGGGCCTTTTTAAGTCTAGCCATGCATTACAAGTCTCTGACAATTTCTGGCACCCATGATAAGTGCAAACAGCAACATGCGGGATGAAACATATACAAGCAGGGGCCTGGCAGATGTGGGAGTAAAAGACCTGAGATGTACCTCCCTAGACTATATGAAGAGAGACATTATAGAGCTCTCAGAATATGTGTCTTAGGCTGGTATGAGCCTAGCATTGAGCAGCATTTTACCTTCTCCAAGGATGATGTCATAATATGAACAAAAGATGATTGACTTTAATCACTGGCTTAGTTTCTGGTGTCATTCTAAGGGGGTGCAGTATTTGTCGGCATGGAAGGAGATGGTCAACAGACTACACTGCTTTGCCAGGGATGGTCTGCACCTCTCCCCTCTAGGCTTTCAAATATTAGCTAAAACATTGTCTTCCCCCATAGTGCCTTTTTAGGCAATGCCAAACTGAAAGTACATCCGACATAGCAAATCAAAAGCAAGAAAATCTAAAGACACTACTGCTCAATGCTAGGAGCCTAAACAAAAAAATCCACCCCTGGAAGCTCTCTTTACCATAGATAATGCTGTCTGTGCAGTCTCTGAGATGTGGTTTAAAGTCGTTGACAGCACACCAACAGTGCAGGGTTATAATGCCTTTCACACATTTAGACCAGCTACTTCACAGGCAGGGACTAAAGGTGGAAGTGTTTCTATTTACATCAAAAATAAATATACTTCAAGGATGGTCAAACAGGACAATGCACTTGAGCTGCTTCATGTTCAAATCACCACAGGTAAAATCCAGTACCACTTCCTTGCAAGCAATAGGTCCCCCCCTATGACCCAGGAAACCCATACCATGTATTTAAACTTATTAGAAACACTAACCATCCAACCTGATATCATATTCATTTGTGACTTTAATTACCCCACTATTAACTGGGAATCCTATGACATCAAACATGCATGTACAGAGATTCCTGGATTTTGTAAACACAAACTCCCTGGACAAGATAGTCAATACACCAACCAGGGGTGCAGCCATATTTGATCTGGTCCTCACTAATATGGGAGTGTGCTGCACACCCCCTACTATAAAGCCTTCCCTGGTAAGGTCAGACTACAAAATGGTCTCCTTTGAAGTAAAAATAAAACCTGGACCTCCAGCTAAACTGGGAATATTCGGGAATTATAAAAGGCTAACCTCCTGCTATTAAGTGAGAACCTGGTAAAATGTCAAGCCCCTATAAACCCTGAGAACACTTCTACCTATGCAGAACTGTTCACAGAAACCCTGTACAAGCATGTTAATAGCTACATAGAGGTAGTTGTACCCAGCAGGAAAAAGTATACAGAACTAACTCAAAAAACAAGCTACTCTGGTGGAATCAAAAAATCAATCAGATGTATAACAGGAGGAAGAAAATCACGGCAAAAATAAGGAGGTGCAGCACCCAGCAGGATAAAAACACTCTCATTAAACTAAACAAACAACTCAGAGGACAAAAAAGGCTACCAAAACCAAATTTTAGGTAATTTTGGCATCCCAGGCCAAGGACAACCAGAAAGCATTCTTTAGCTATGTCCACAACCTCAAAGGCAATACACAATTGTGTGCAGAGTTCATTGTAAATGGAGCCACCTATACTGAGAAAGAAGATATAGCAGACCTCCTGGCTGATAGATTCAGCTCCAGCTTTACTCCTCTCTCTCCATCAACCTTCCCTCAGGAAATATCATCAAATATAACTCCCCTACTATCACTAGGGAACAGGTTCTTAATGCTCTCTCTAAAACCAAGAACACTGCATCAATGGGCCCAGACAATATCCCAGGATGCTTCTAAATAGAATGAAACATGACCTATTAGGGCCTCAGGAATTACTATTTAACTTTAGCCTCCAAACAGGCTTTGTGCCTCATGAATGGAAAAAGGTGACAGTCATCCCTCTGCACAAAGGTGGGCCATCTACAGACCCTGGAAACTACAGACCCATAAGTCTCACTAGTCTTATATGATATGTAAAGCCATGGAAAGAATCATCATGGAGATGATCAACAGACATATACTAAACCTCCAGACACTGGACCCAACCCAGTTTGGTTTCGTCAAGGGCAGATCATGCCTACTCAACCTAGTAGACTTCTTTGGGAAGGTCACTAAAGTAATGGATGAGGGAAAAACATTCACACTGCCTACCTTGACCTGGGCAAGCCATTTGACATTATACCCCAATTGGGCATTGTTGACAAGCTCAAGAGGTTAGGTACAAACCCATATGTTACCTGGTGGATAGCCAACTGGCTCACAGACAGGACCCAGGAAATTAGAATTGGGGAGTTCACCTCTACAAAGAGTCCAGTCACAATTAATGTCCCTCAGGGATCAGTCCTTGGGCCCCTCATTTTTGGCATTTACTTTTCAGAAGTGAAGGCCAATGTCAGTGGTCTCCAGCTGACTAAATTTGCAGATGACTGCAAATTAGGAGCTGTCATTGAATCTCACACTGACACAAATGTTCTCCAGGAAGGGCTGACACAGACAAACAACTAGTGTCAGAGTCATGGACTGAAACTAAATGCCAAGAAATGCATAATAGTATCCTTTGGGAAGTCATCCATCCCTGGTAACTATCATATTGACAACACACCCCTTAGAGTTGACCCAGTAGTCAGGGACTTAGTGATACACATAGATAGTAATTTGACCTTTGATCATCACATGTCTACAGTGTTGAGGAAATTATTCTATGTTGCGCAACTTATAAACAAAGGTATGGCATCTACGTCCAAGGAAGTCATTGTTCCATTGTATTTGGCATTCATCAGACCTGTCATTGAGTATAATGCCCCATTTGGTATGTACCTAATCAGGCATATCCAACAACTGGAATGTTCACAGAGGTAATACAGAGCATAAGTAATATGTCCATAGTACTGAATTGTATTTTTTCTGTTTATTGTTTCATTGAATATTGTGTTAAAAATAGTACTGCATTTAGCTGCCTATTTGTTTACTGAAAATTGGAAGCTCCTCTCTGTCTCTCCCTGTCTGCAGTTAGTTTTCTCCACCCACCCTCCCTATTCTTGTTGTGGTATTAATCTTAGTGGCTTTGGAATTGACATTCCCTCCTGTAAATTTGTGTTTGAACACTCCTACTGGGACCATCTCATTTACTCACTCAACCGTGTACAGTGAGATCATATTTTGATTTCAGACACTCCTACCATTCCCATCTGTTCAGTCCTATCTCAGTTCTTTCCTAGTCTAGTCTCATCAGCTCATCCTACTTAATACAGAGAGAACATTTGAGTAGGCATACCCACTTAGGCCCTGAACTTGTCTGATTGAAAACTGCTGGAACAGAGCTCAGTTCTGAGGCTTTTTACCGGTTAATTGGGTAATTTGTTCAAATCAGTTTGCTTGTTTTCTATTGTTATATATAACAAAACAAACAAAAAAAAAACAATTTGCACTTTATCTGCTTTTACTGTATTTGTGTTTTTTCCTACTTTATTATCTTATATTGCTTTTGCCTCTTCTTAAAAGTACTCAGTTTTATTTATTCTGCTGCATTTATTACTGCTTGGTAGTAGCCTGATTAAATTGTAACTGTTATTCTAAGTCTTTTGGTTATTGCACTTGGGCTTCAGACCAGTTGTTTTACATTAAGAAGGTTTGTGGTCTGCACTGTTGTGGCAGGGCAGGTAGCTTACATCCTTCTAAGTTGGGAATTGCTGATTGAAGGCTCATTGTCTGTTATTCTAAAATTGTATTACTTCTGGTTTAAGCACTTGATCTCCAGGCCAGTTATTTTGCATTAAGAAGGTTTGTGGTCTGCACTCTTGTGGGAGGAGAGGCTAGATTCTACCCTTCTGAGCTGGGAATTTCTGGTTAAAGGTTTACTGTGCCTGCTCATTTGAACTGTTTTTTCCTGATATTGGTGCACCTTGTCTGCTGTAGCATAGACTAGATTCAGGCCTGCTAAATCTAGCTTTGTTTGTATAACTTGAGCAGTAATCCAGGCCATCTTTTCTGGAGAAGGTTCCCCTGTACCCTCGTGGCAGGAGTGTATGGTTAGAACTTGTCAGATTGAAGACTGCTGGAACAGGGCTCAGTTTTGAGTTTTTTTACTGGTTAATTGGGTAATTTGTATAAATAAGTTTGTTCGTTTTCTATTGTTATATATATAAAAAAATTGCACTTTATTCATCTGCTTTTACTGTATTTGTGTTTATTCCCACTTTATTGCCTTATTTTGCTTGTGCTTCTTCTTAAAAGTACTCAATTGTATTATTCTGCTGCAGTTATTACTGCTTGGTAGTAGCCTGATTAAATTGTAACTGTTATTCTAAGCCTTTTGGTTTAAGCACTTGGGCTTCAGACCAGTTATTTTACATTAAGAAGGTTTGTAAACTGCATTGTTGTGGCAGGACAGGTAGCTTACATCCTTCTAAGTTGGGAATTGCTGATTGAAGGCTCAGTGTCTGTTATTCTAAAAGCACATCAGTTCTGGTTTAAGCACTTTGGCTTCAGGCCAGTTATTTTACATTAAGAAGGTTTGTAGTCTGCACTGTTGTGGGAGGAGAGGCTAAATTCTGCCCTTCTGAGCTGGGAATTTCTGGTTAAAAGCTTATTGTGCCTGCTTATTTGATCTGTTTCTTTCTGAAATTTGTGTGCCTTGTTTGCTGTAGCCCAGAAGTTAGTAGTTTATTGGCCATTTGGGCTAATTTCTATCTCTTTCATTTCCCTGCTATAAAAACTGCATTTGCGTGGTTGTGTGCACCGGGTAGTGCTGGTTATCTAGGGTTAAACTATTCCTGGCTCCACGAAGTCTGCTCTTCAATTTTTTCCTTGAACTAGACAAACTTTCAACTTAAGCACTCAAACCATTCATTTCACAATCCATCACTTGCTCAAAACTCATAGCAAGTGCTAATTAACCCTAGCACTAGACCCCCTATACTGTCCAGAAGGACAAGGCTCTCTATTCGGCCCTAACAGCTAATCAGGAAAACAGCTCACTTTACCTATTCAGGCATGTCCAAAGGGCAGTTTCAGGTGTACTCTCCAGTCCAACTGGTGAATCTGGGAATTTTGAGGCAATGTTACAACTGCTTCATGTACACAGACAACCCTCTCCTCCTACCTCCAAACACTATTATATGTGAGAGATGCAATTATACAGCCAAACTGGAGGCAAAGCTCTCTCACCCCAAGACTGGAACTGACAGTCAAGAGGAGAAGGAAAATACTTGCAACACACCACCGGTCTCACATAGACCTACTAAACCAACACTGGCAAATAACACACATAAATGCATGAAAACATACTCGGAGGCTCTAAATAAAAATCTGCAAAAGAGACCTCCAAAGCAGATACCCAAGCAATCTCCACACCCCATCACAAACCATGAAACACATACTTCACATAATCAGTGTGCCATGCAATCACAGCCCTTAAAGCAAAACAACATACCCAACACACTAGTAATAGGCAACTCTATAGTCAGGTACACTGATGTCCCACTAACTAGGCTGGACAAGGAGAAGGTTGCAGTTATCTGCCTGTCGGGCACCAGGATCCGCCACATAACACAAGCACTCACATCACTCCAGAACAAGTACAAATATGACTCTGTCATTGTCCATGTTGGTGTGAATGACCTCAGGCGTACCTCCCTGGACTACATGAAAAGAGACATGGAAGAGCTCTCTGATCACGTAGCCCAGGCTGGTATGACCCTGACCTCGAGTAGCATCCTGCCCTCACCAAGAATGATGCCACAGTATAAAGAAAAAAATGATCAATTTCAACAATTGGCTAAGTTTCTGGTGTCATTCAAAGGAGATCCAGTATCTGTCCACCTTGGATGACATGCTTGATAAGCCACGTTGCTTCACAAGAGATGGCTTGCACCTGTCACCCTTAGGCTTTCAAATACTGGCCAAGGCTTTTGCCGCCCCCATAGTGTTTTTTGTAGACAAGGCTCAAAAGACAAACCCACCACCATAAATAGCACAAGTAACCAAAAACTGAGGGTAATGCTACTCAGCGCCAGAAGTCTAAACCTCAGAATGCATGCACTTGAGGCACTCCTCAGTATGGAGAACATCGATATCTGTGCAGTAACAGAAACCTGGTTTAAGGCTCCAGAGAGTACCCCAGCACTACCAGGCTATAACTCATACCATACTTTTCGGCCACAGAACCCGGACCGAAACACAAAAGGTGGGGGTGTATCCATATTCATCAAGGATACCCACACCTCCAGGTTAGTGGCACAGCACAATGCCTCAGAGATCATCCATGTGCAACTAACAAGCAAAATTGCAATTCAAATTGTAGCTTGCTACAGATCACCCACCATGACCCAGGACCCCTATTCTGTGTTTCTGGAGACACTGGAAAATATGAAGGTCCTACCAAATGCCCTAATTTCAATTACCCAAACATTAACTTGGAGAACTACTCAAGTACTAACTCCCTTGCCCAATGCTTTCTAGAATTTATAAACTCGAATGCCCTTGATCAACTGGTCAACACCCCCACCAGAGGTGACAACATATTGGACCTGGTCATCACCAACATGGGCGACCGGTGTTCTACACCGGAGGTCAAACCCTTGCTGGTTAGATCAGACCATAGACTTATCACTATGGATATCCACATTCCGCCCCCACCCCCAATCAAGGAAACCTCCGTGAAAAACTTTTCAAAAGCAAACTTCACGTTACTTTAGACTGAGGTGGAAAGGTTCACAGCCCCCATGCTAAAGGACAACACTGTCCAAGCTTCTGAATCCCTTACAAAGGCACTCTATGAGCACCTGCAAGAATGCATGGATCGTGCTATCCCAAGCAAAATCAAGACTCACTCCTCTAAGAAAAAGAAACCAGTCTGGTGGACCCCTGCCATAAACAAGCTATACAATAGAAGGAGGAAACTAGTGCAGAAAAGAGTAAAATCTCAAGAAGGAAAGACATCCTTGATTAGTATCAGCAAGAAACTACGATCCCTCATAAAATCATCCAAGGCTAGCTTCGAAAGAAAAATTGCCAAGGACTCCAAAGATAACCACAAAGTGTTCTTTAGCTATGTCAAGAACCAAAGTGGAAACTCTCACATCTGCTCTAAGTTAGTGCAGAATGGCACAAAATACACTGAACTGACCAATATTGCCAACATTCTGGCAGACAGGTTTAGTGCAAACTTCACCCCCCTCTCACCCCCTAAAGGGCCCATAACCATACCAGAAGAATGTAGTGCCCATGCAATCACTGACACACAGGTTAAAACAGTCCTATCCAAAGCCAAAAAACAGCTTCAATGGGACCAGACAGTGTCCCAGGCTGTGTCTTACACGAGCTCCAAAATGAACTAACCCCTCACCTAAACCCACTGTTCAAACTCAGCCTTTTTACAGGCTACATACCCATAGAGTGTCGCACAGCAACAGTTATCCCGCTCCACAAAAGTGGAGCCAAAATGGACCCCGGGAACTATCGCCCTATAAGCCTGACTAGCCTGGTCTGCAAGGCTATGGAGTGCATCATCATGGAATTCATTAAAGGAGACACTGGGAACCTTCAAACATTAGACTCTACCCAGTTTGGCTTTGTTAAGGGCAGATCATGCCTCCTAAACCTGGTGGACTTCTTTGAGATGGTTACCAAGGCTTTAGACAAGGGAAAGGCGGTCCACACAGCCTACCTAGACCTCACAAAGGCTTTCGACACCATTCCCCATTCTGGTATTATAGACAAGCTCACCAGCCTGAACATAAACCTCTACGTCACAAGATGGGTTGCCAATTGGCTCATGGATAGAACCCACACGGTGAAGTTGCAGGCTCTAGGTCCGACTCTAAACCAGTTACAAGTGGCATCCCCCAGGGATCAGTCCTGGGATCCCTCCTGTTCGGTATATACTTCTCAGAGGTACAGGCAAGCACAGGAGGACTATGGCTGACCAAGTTTGCAGACGACTACAAACTGGGGGCCATAATTGACTCTCCAGCTGATACAGACATCCTCCAGAAGGGTCTCACTGAGATGGATACCTGGTGTCAAAATCATGGCCTCAAGCTAAATGTCAAAAAGTGCATAGTCATCCCCTTTGGAAAAAACAAAGTACAGTCCCCTAAATACAGAAAATGTAATAAGGAATCTGGGGACCCAAGTAGATAGTAATCTCTCCTTTGATAATCATATTGCCAAGGTGGTTAGAAAATCCTTCTATGTGGCCCACCTAATCATAAAAGGGTTCACATCTAGAACAAAAGAGGTTATTGTGCCCCTCTACTCATCACTCATCAGACCCATCATAGAGTACAATGCCCCATTTGGGATGTACCTTACAAGACACCTGCAACAGCTGGAAAGACCACAGAAGTACCTCACCAAGATGATTACTGACCTCAAACATATGCCCTATGCAGCCTGACTGAAGAAACTCCAGCTGTACTCGGTTGCATACCATTTACTCAGAGGTGATCTCTGCCTGACATACAAGGCCATGTCGAACCCAGAATTGATGGACGTACTCCACCTAAAAAAAAACAAATCCCCGAGAGCCACGCACTCTAGGGATCTAAACCTCACCACAACAATAAACAGGATGTGCTGGATGGATAGATTCCTGTCCCAGAGACTGCCCATGCTTTGGAATAGGATTCCAATCTACATTAGGCAGAGCCTCTCACTAACACTCTTCAAGCAAAACCTTGACGAGTGGATGGGAAACAGAAAATTTACCCCGTGGATCACTGTAGTGGCTCTGCTGGACAGAGGCACAGGGAACTAATGGCTCTGCTGGACCAAGGCACAGGGAACTAATCTAAGGGGGCCTTGAAAGCCAACACATTCTGGCTAGGCTTATAGATGCCCTCGGGCAGATAGCCTAGTACTTACCTATGAACCTATGCAGACCACCTCAAGACCCTATCCCTGTATTCTGTCTCCTACAGGCTTTTGAGGAAGAGATCTATGCCTGGCATAGAGAGCATTGTCAGACCCCAGTCTGATGGACCTCCTGCATATCCACAAAACAAACAGTACCAGAATTACCTGTTTTAAAGACTTAAACCTTGCCTGTGATATAAATAGGATCTACTGGAGAGATAGGTATGTATCCCAGAGACTACCCTGTCTATGGAACAGGCTTCCCATCCATGTGAAGCAGAGTTCCTCCTTAATCCAATTCAAGTGCAACTTGGACAATTGGATGTGAAACCGGAAATTCTTCCCTGGTTTGGCACCTATTTCTCTGATGTAAACAGGTAACCTGTAAATGGTTCATCTCCCAGGCCCACGCTTACACTTATCAATGGTATCAGAACTTGCCACAGATTTGGGATGCATGGCAAGGCTTAAGAAGACCCTTGTGGTCGTTAGCCTAGTAAACACCTGTGAACCTATGAACCTATGAGTCATTTACAGGATGCCTGTGTCTATTAGAGACATTGGTGCCAAAGCAGGGATGAATGTCCTCTACCCCATCCAATTGTCCAAGTTACTCTTGAATTGGGATAGGGAGGAAATGTGCTTTACTTGTATGGAGCACCTGTTATAGAGATGGGGTAATCTCTGGGATACATACCTGCCTCTTCAGCAGGTCCCATTTATATCATAGACAAGGTTTAAGTCTTTAGCATGCATAACTCTGGTGCTATTTGTTTTGCAGATATGCAGAAGGTCCATCAGAGTGAGGGCTGACAATGCCCTATATGCCAGGCAAAGATCTCTCCTCAATAGCCTGTAGGACATAGAATACAGGGACAGGGCCCTGAGGAGATCTGTAGAGGGCATGTTACTTACTCCTTATATTCTTTTAATGAGGAGCCTCTGTGGACATTCCAGTTGTTGGACATGCCTGGTTAGGTACATACCAAAGGGGGCACTGCACTCAATGATAAGTCTGATGAATGCAGAATACAGTGAAACAATGACTTCCTTGGACCTTTCTTTACAAGTTGTACAACAACACAGAATACGTGTTTAACAGGAAATTAAATGTTAAAAGGAAGATGCTTCTGAATGTGACCAATAGACTTTATAGATGATATATCAATATCCCTCTCTGTCTGTTTGTCTGTCTGTCTCTCTCTCTCTATATATGTATATATGTGTGTGTGTGTGTGTGTGTGTGTGTGTGTGTGTGTGTGTATCTATCTACATTTATACATACATATATATATATATATATATATATATATATATAGAGAGAGAGAGAGAGAGAATGCCATACAGGTGATTGAATTGCCCAATTATTGCACAGAATAAAAAAAAATATTTTTTAAGCAACATTGTGAACAGTATGGCTTGACAAATTTGCTCTTTCCCCCATAGAGCAATTTCAGAGTTGGTTTATAAAATTAACAAAGAATATTGGGGTGCTGGGGGGAATGCTACCCTGCAAAAATAGTATTTTTTTTTCAATATTTTTCTGGATTGACCACTTTTTGTCAATGTTGTGACTAACTAACTGTCATACATTCATATATATGTATTATATACTACATACATGTGTGTATATATATATCTATATATATATCTATATATATATATATATATATATATATATATATATATATATATATGTATATATATATATATATATAGATATATGTATAAATACACTTTTTTCTTTTTTTAATTTTGATCCACTGTGTCTTATCTATTTCTGTCTTAGGTCCCTCCTTTCCCAGCTTCCCTACAGTACTGTACTCCCACCGTGGTGGCTCTCTAGTGTGACCCTTACCATGGAGGGTGTTTTTTCTTCTGGGAGATCTCTACCCAACGGCAGCCCTCCAAGTCACTATGGGTTAATTCTCAGAGTCTTATTTCACTGCATGCCTCTAAGTGGTATAGGTCCATGTCAGCAGCCATTATTCTGCATCTTGTGGCAGAGTTTTTTCTTCTAATGTCTACCTCCCTCTAATGTGTTGAGCCTATGTTACAGGGTGGGGCATGCAGTGATGCCATTTGGTAGAACAACCCCACCAATATGATGATGTGTCTTCTTTTACCCAGAACAGTTGTAATATCCTCAGGATCACCTGCACTCATAACAGACCTCAGTATCCTCTCTCAGGAAGAGGTGAGTAGGCAATGCCTTGTCATAAGTTTATTCCTTGTCAATTTCACTGGATTCAGCAGGTATTCAAGCCCTAATTGAACTCTGGTCACTAGGGTCATAGGCAGGATTTTATCGATCAACAAGAGTAGACTTGGCGATTAACAATGCTATATTTACAATGTGTGTGCAGCTAGGTTCCACCCTTGCAGTTAAGAATAGAACTCACGCTTACAGGTGTAAGATCTTGATTATGTATCCTTGTGCTGATTCCCATGTGATCTCATCAACCTACACAATGTCCGGAAACCCTAGTATTTTCTTAACTTACTACAAGATAAAGAGTCTAAATCCTCTGAAAATGTGAGCAAGATTATCTTTATATTACCACACTTGCGTTTAAAGCTCTTAACTGTTATTGTCACTTGCTCAGATTAATATCCATCCTATAAACAAAGACATTAGTAACCTTCAAACACTGGACCCCACCCAGTTTGGGTTTGTGAAGGGCTGATCTTGTCTCCTGAACCTGATTGACTTCTTCAAATCAGTCTCCAGAGCTGTGGATGAGGTTAAGGTGGTCCACACAGCCTATTTGGACCTCGCCAAGGCCTTTGACACCATCCCCCACTCTGGAATCATAGATAAACTTACTAAGTACTAAGCTGGGCAGAAATCCCTATGTCACTCAATGGGTTGCCTACTGGCTTACTGACAGAACCCAGACTGTAAAAGTAGCCGACTCCAAATCTAGCTTCAGACAAGTGACAAGTGGAGTACCTCAGGGTTTAGTCCTGGGATCACACTTGTTTGGCATCTACTTCTCTGAAGTACAGGCCAAACACTAAGGGACTCTGGCTAACAAAGTTCACAGATGACTGCAAACTGGGAGCCATTACTGAATCCCCAAATTATGTGGATATTCTACAAAAGGGCCTTACAGAAACAGATGCTTTGTGCCAGAGCCATGGGCTCAAGCTTAATGCCAAGAAATGTATAGTTATACCCTTTGGGAAAAAACATGTACCCATGAATTTCTACATAGGTGGCAGTACACTAAACAGTGTGATGAGAGACTTAGGGACACAGGTGGACAGTGGTCTCACCTTCAATAACCACATTGTCACAACAGTTAGGAAATCCTTCTATGTGGCACACCTCACCACTAAGGGCTTTTCATCCAGAAAAAAGGAGGTCATTGTCCCACTGTACTCATGCCTCATTAGACCCATTATAGAGTACAATGCCCCATTTGGTATGTACCTCATAAGACATCTGCAACAGTTGGAAAGGCTGCAGAAATACCTCACTAAAAGAATCACAGGCCTAAAGCAGCTATACTCTGTGGCATATCGTCTAGTCAGAGGTGATCTCTGCTTAACATACAAGGCCATGTCAAACCCAGAGCTGTTGGACATGCTCCACTTAAAGAAATCCCAATCCGTCAGAGCCATATGCTCCAGGGATCTAAACCTTGTCATCACAATGAACAAAACATGCTGGAGGGATAGGTTCCTCAACCAGAGACTCCCCATACTCTGGAATAGACTGCCCATAGATGTCAAACAGAGTGCCTCCTTGGCCCTCTTCAAAAGGAACCTTGGCGATTGGATGGGAGATAGGAAATTCACCCCGGGGATCACGTCAGTCACCCTGCTAGACAGGGGTCCAGGGAAGAAATATCCAGGGAACTGTTATGGCTAGGCTTGCATAGGCCCTAGGGCTGATAGCCTAGTACCAACCTATGAACCTATGAACCTATGAGCAGATGAAGAACAGGAAAAGCCTTCATATATTTCTGAGTATGGGCAAAAAGATGAAACATAAAAACTGCATATGAAATCCAAAATGGGCCTCATGTAACCAGCAAAAATTTTGTTTGCACTGACACTATGAGTGCAGCAACAAACTCAAGCATGTACCTAACAAGGATGGCCTAGCTGAAGTTACACTCCTTTTTGGTGGTGCTTAGGCTGTCCAGATGGAGGAGTTTATTTCCAGACTATTTCAATACCTAGTAGAGGAGTGTGAATATAGGAAACAAGCTTTCAGCACTTTGGGGCACATGTTGAACTTCCATTCACCTTGAACCCCCCCTTCAAGACCATCCTCCTTCACCTCATGTTCTAGGCATTGCCAACTCCCAAGCAGAAAAAGCTTTCTGACAAAGTTAGAATGTTATTCAGTCACCACAATTTACCTTCTTGGATGCTGGACAAGTTACCCAAGTTGATGACACCACAGGACTAGGAGTCACAATTCTGATTACTCTCCAGGGTTGCTCATGAGAATGACATTTTTCTGAGTCTGCAATTCCTTATAGAGCCCAGGCCAAGGGTAACTTAATTCTAGACATTGTGACTGACCATCGCATCTTAGAGTTCTTAAGTTCTTCATAACAAAATCTTCAGAATGAGATTAAGCAATCTCTTCAAAGTTCATGGAGCAGGCTCAGTTCTTACTTTTCAAAGGGATCACAGAGGTTGACTCTTCTTCAGAATAAAGACAAGTTTTTACTCTTGCCTCTGTGTGTTTCAGAAGAGGATGACAGAATGGTATCCTGTTCTGTACCTCACTGGCTTCAGTGAGAATGTCCATTTCATAAGGATCTGAGTGATAACTCTTTAGATGGTCACAGTTCTTCTCCTACTGGGGTCATAGATTGTGCCAATGAACATGAATACTACATTTTGACATCTCTCAATAAAAAGCTACAAACAGCAGAGGCCTCCAAGACAGAAATGCACTCGATCACCACAACACAACACTAATCATGAGAAACTTAACTCTCATAAATAGTGTGCCACTCAAACAAAGCCCCTAAGGCAAAACAGCATGCCCGACACACTAGTCAAAGGTGACTCGATAGTGAGGCACACTGATGTCCCACTCACTAGGCTGAATAAGGAGAAAGTAAGGGGGGATCTATGGAACATCACTGAAGAGCGTGAAGTTAAGTGGATAGTAAGACTAAGGGCTGATAGAGGCTATGGATTAAATGAATATATATACCCCTGCGTCCTAAGTTAAAATCTAGGCAGCTTTTTAGGTAAGATGTGCTGTGGTATTGTTTGTATGATAAATAGCTGACTTCTTGTTACAGGCTTGTATGTGCTTTAGAGAACATAAGTGGAGAATGTAAATATGTACAGATCTGTGCTTGTGATTGTAAACTGAACTGTTATGGAAGTTTGAATTATAATTTAGATATTTCACAAATAGGCTTTCAGAAGTCTATACATACATTTTAGACTTCTAGTTCCATTAATGGCATGCACCTTGTGGAATGTTGCTTTAAATTGGAAGTGCTTGTTTACACTACAACAATGTATTGGTTGCTTTTAATCATGTGTCCCAAGAGAGTGTATTTTTAAACCAAGACCTGTTTTTAAAATGTATTAGACAGCTGAAGAGGTGGGATTACCCATGAAAAGCTTGTGTCGAATAAAGATTTTTATACTGGATTCTACAGCCGTCTCCAAGTCTTGGAGTTTTGCTTTTTATACCACAGGAAAAATGCCAAATTGTAATAGAAGGGATGATAATCCCATTCTTAGATCCACATTTTCCTAGTACATCAACTGATAACGTAAAATAATACTGCTGGCATTTAACTTAAAACATATTCACGATTCACTTACTGTTTGCTTAAATTTCAAACAGAAGTAGGGTAATAAATGTAGTACCTATCCTGGTAGGTTTCAACTGACAGCTGTTAACAAAAATGCACAGACTCTAGGTATGGAGACTGATCTGAAAAAATCTTGGGTCTGCACAAATAAAGGGAGATCATGGAACCATGTTATGTACAGTCGGAAGGCATGATTCCTGCTGTATGTTTGGTGATTTTGTACATTTAGGATTACTAGATGATCCTTCCAAAACCTTGTACTTACATAGTATGACATTTGACTCACTGAACTGCACATTCATCTTTTTGAACTCCTCCAGCTATGGTTTCTTCTGAGAGAGAGGGAGAGAGAGAGAGAGAGAGAGAGAGAGAGAGAGAGAGAGAGTGAGAGAGAGCAAGATAGAGAGCCTACTGCAAGTATGTGCTCCACAATACCTCTTAATTGTCTCTGATTTCATAATGTCCCTGATTTTATCTCATACTTTTGTACTGTCCCTTGTAAAAGGGTAACCATTTGAAATGAAGGGACACGCCAGAGCGAGTCCCAAAACACAGAGAAAGAATGGACTTAAATATACTAAGTCGAAGATGGCCATTTCTTGGTATGACAATCTCAGGGTTAGGATATATACGTTTGGGGGTGCAGGGTTAACTTTAAAGGAGAAGAGTGATGTCTGAGATTTGCTTTTTCTTTTTGGATGTGCCTGTACTCTTCATTTGGAGTGCTGACATTTCAATAGGCAGTGTTGTAAATGTCTTGATTTTCTGATGAGCACTCATTAATGCCAGTCATTTGAGTTTTTGTTTTATTGTTCAAAAATGCATAGTGACACAAAACCCATTGTTTTGTGAACTTTTTAAGTGAATTAGAGCAATATTTTGAAAAACAGTCTCTGGTTTTGGGTCTATGTCTCTTCA